>NC_069502.1:1220877610-1220932610 GCF_027579735.1 Bombina bombina
TTTCTCCCATAGGCTCCATCTTTTAGTTGGCCGTCCGGGAGTTTTCTGGCTGATACGCCTACGATGGGCGGAGCTAGGCTATGTTACTGAAAGTTGCGCGATGCAGTCCCGGTATGCAATGTGAAGCACTCCGTGGCTGAGTCTGGTCATAATGTTGCTATGGCAATTTGCAAAAGGATTTACTTTGGAACATTGTCTGCCTTTTGTCGGTCAGTCTTACTTTAGCTGACACGAAGGGGCAACGATTGCAATTGTATTGCGTAGTAACTCACTGATTGCGGTTTCACACGGTTTCTTGTTAAACATGTGACAAGCCATATTACGTCTGTTTACATATTTGCCGTTAATGGCACAAAGATGGGAATACATTGGGAGCGGTGTCTCTACAGTGGTGGAGAACATAAATCTGGTTCTCTCACTTTATTTGTGTTTCACATCTGAACGTTATTAGGATGCAGCCCACAAGGCTTCTAAAATACTAGTCTGTGACTTTCATGTGTTGGAACTTAACCCTCACTGCTTAAAGGGACATGAAACACACATTTTTTCTTTTGTGATTTAGAAAGAGCATGTCATTTTTAACAACTTTCTAATTTACTTCTATTATCTAATTTGCTTCATTCTCTTGAAATCACTTGCTGAAAAGCATATCTAGATATGCTCAGTAGCTGCTGATTGGGTGCTGCACATAGAGGCCTTGTGTGATTGGCTCGCACATGTGCATTGCTATTTCTTCAACAAAGGATATCTAAAGAATTGAGCAAATTAGATAATAGAAGTAAATTGGAAAGTTGTTTAAAATTACATGCCCTATCTGAATCATGAAATTTTGACTAGACTGCCCCTTTAAGTAGACAGTGTTTTTCTTTCATCCTTATACTGGGCATTTCCTATCATTATGACTTTGCATGTAACATAGGTGCAAAAATATCGTTCCTTTGGGATGAGGATATTTTTTGACCCACATGCGGTGCTCTGCGGTTCCTTACAATTTTCATAGGGATTGTGTGCACACGGCAGGGTTGCTTTACTGTACATAGCAATGTCTATTACCAGCAAGGTTCACATGATACTGGATAATTTCTGACAAAGAAATAAAATGATTTAAAGTGACAGTACCGTTTGTGTGTTTATTTTTATTAAAACTTTTCAAATGATCATCTTATGCCACAAACCTATAGTGTTCACCAGATGTTTGGGTGCACATGCAATGCCCTGCGCTTCTTCGCATTCTCCGTACGGAGTCTTTCTTTGCATAGCATGCATTCTAGGGTTTTTTCCATGTGGAAACTTACCTTACTAGAGGAATTATTTTCACCTTAGCACAGGTGTATTCTATCCTAGTACGCCCTGTGAGTCATACGAAATGGAAAGGTCCGTATCCCCTATACTTCAGGAGACGCCAGCTGTAGTAGCCTGATGGTTAGCTTAGCTGTCTAGCAAGGGGTAAGGTTTGCAGTTTGAAACCAGCTGCAATTATTTGCACCTTGTATGGGTGCTAGCAAGCTGTTTAAAACATTACCTAGGGTGATAGGAGTAGTTCCCAACTTAGCTTGAGAACTACTTTCTTGTTTGAGACTAGTTAGATTCTCTAGGGTTATCTCAAAGATTGGGAATCGGATGTACGCCTAGGTTTACCTTGTCTTAAAACTATGTACTTTCTACCGTCCTTAGCGGGCGGCTTTTTGGTTTGATGCGTTGTCTGATACTTTTCAGTCAGACGCTCTCCTGTATATGATCCAGGATAGGATAAAGGCTGTCAATTGACTAAGTTCCTTTAGTTCCATTTCTTTCCTTGAAGTTTTACAATGGGAGCATTGATTTCAGGTTTCTCTGTCCCAGCTCTCTGAGCCTCATGGTATAGGACTTTTTATATAAGTCTACATTTTTTTTTTAATACATTTTTATTGAGGAATTGTTCAATACAAATAAAAAGTATACATGAGGTGCAGTGTAAATTAAAATACAGTCTTTCTTTGATGTCAGATTTATCCTCATTTTGATCCCAAATGAAAACATTGTTGACCACTCTTGGGTCTGCGGGATTAATGTAATAACTGCTAAGGGATTTTTTAAAAAAAAGAAAATAATAAAATAAAACAAAGAAGAGGGAAAAGCAGAGGAAACAATTATTGACCTTGCTTATCATAAGAAAGGCTAAATAAAAGCCACAGCCTAGCAATAAATCAATCATATTAATAACCTGAGAATGAGATATATCCTGCAAGGATTTTTGTCATTTATAGAAGTAGTGTTGCTAGTGTTTAAGCCGTTGTGGGAAGATGCTAGTAATTAGTTTGAGGGCATAGGGCTGAGATCTCCCGGAGGGGCATTGTTTGATATGTGAACAAATAAACTATTCCATAATCTTAGTACTTGGTGCCAAATACACTAGGGACAATAAGTTAAAAAGAGGTTATGTGGCGATGTTACCGTCTAATAGGCTGGGGGAAGACTAGTTATGGTACTAAGATCAGGTGATTTATTTTGCGTTTTGGAAATACTATGGCTCTGTATAACTCACAAAGCTTTATTTATACCTTCTCGCTGCTTCGGCCGCTAGCCACGAGAGTCTGGTCAAACTGTTGCTTGTCATGTTTATCATTAACGCAGCGAACTGCCTTTTATCCCATATCCTATATTTGATATATAGAAAACTAGTGTACTGCTTAAGCATTGCAATTGTCTAAGTGATGCAAGTGTCCGTGGATCTGAGACCATGTCATAACAATTCTGCTATTACATAAAGATAGATCATTTACATATATATTTACACAAACCTAGTATCACAGGTTGCTTGACCTTATTTATAGGAAATGCTGGTATTCTTCGTTCAGTAACCTTTTTCTCATATTAACCATATCTCAACACTCAAAGCGTATGCATTAGTATCCACACGCAGGCTACACTCAAAGATAACTCAGAAACAAACAAAAACAGTAAACCATCATTATTAAAGAACCCGATGATACTATAACTAGTTATACATATTTCGGGGAGTCAAGATGTTGGAGTTCCGATGGCCCTACATCCCCACGATTTTGTGAGCCAGTACGGGAATGTTCCGTCAGAATCACATGGATCGCTGGGCTTATAGTTAATAAAATAGCTCCAGAGAAGGAGAGTACCTTGTTTGTCCATACATTCGACCATGGTTAGTAGATAGTTCTGCATGGTTTGAAGAGCCCATGGCAGGTTGCTGCAAATGTCATGGGTGTTATCCGATACTTCGGGTATAGAAATCATCTGTTTTTCAGCTGCAGTCTCTCTGGGGCCCCCACTGAACTCCTGCACAGCCTCAACCAGCAAATTATGTCTCTGTAGCAGCCAGAACCCATTTATCGTATTGGGGTGATCCAAAGTCCCTGGTTTTATTAAGCTCTTCATCCTCACTGATAGTGCCTGTGGGCCACTCTTTATTTCCTGTGTCGCCATGACTTGTTGCTGCTCAATAGGCTTAGTATTGTTTGAGAACTCCTCTGGTTTGAGGCTCGTGTTTGGGGAAATCTCTCGAATGCTGTCCTCTGTTGTAGGTGTAAGGCGCGTCATTAGCACATCAAACGGAGCATTATCCATAAGCTGCTGGCATAGTATGTCGAATTTGCGCCAAATATCATTGAAGTTATCTTGAGGGCCTCCCTCTCCTGGATCGGCCATCTTAGCTGCGTAATGTGTAGTCCTGCTTAATACTGTTCGCTCAAGTTTTGCAGTGTTGTTATTTTGATACCGGAGCTAGCGGCTTTCCTCTGTTCTGTATAGTGATGATGTGAAAGTCAGTAAGGCAGAGACCTTCTGCCATCACTGATGACCCGTTGAAACCGGGGGGGGATCGTTACCTATAAATAGGCCACAGCCTTAGGTCTTGCTCTTCCGAACTGTATGATTGAAACAAAAAAAGAAAGGGCGCCTCCTAGTGTAGCCAATTTTTGTAAGTAGATAATATATATTCGCAGATTTTGTACTCACATGTAGTGAAGGCAACGATAATGCCTAGGTAGATGGTCTGGAAACTTATCAGTGTCCCAGTTGACTGTGCACCATGAGAAGGGCTGCTCCTCTTGAATGGAAAAGATCTGGAAAAATGGAAAAATATACAGAGGGCGACTCCTAGTGCAAATCAGTTGATACAGTTGTAAGCCCCAAATGATCCCTTTAGAGAGATACTCACATATTATGGAGCACACTATAGTGCTAATGAGGCAAGCTGGGTATATTATGGTGGCCCAGCGCACATAACACTCTGGCAAGCAGTGGATCAATGTAGCAAATAAAAGATAGGAGACTCCAGAAGTATATCAAAAATGAGTTTTATAAATATAAATAAATGAACATAAAAACAATCAGTACTGATTGTTTTTATGTTCATTTATTTATATTTATAAAACTCATTTTTGATATACTTCTGGAGTCTCCTATCTTTTATTTGCTACATTGATCCACTGCTTGCCAGAGTGTTATGTGCGCTGGGCCACCATAATATACCCAGCTTGCCTCATTAGCACTATAGTGTGCTCCATAATATGTGAGTATCTCTCTAAAGGGATCATTTGGGGCTTACAACTGTATCAACTGATTTGCACTAGGAGTCGCCCTCTGTATATTTTTCCAATCTTCCGAACTGTAGCCCTGAAGTCATGAAAGCAGAAATCAAAAGTTGTAGTATAGCCACTGTAACTTCCGTGACTATTGCTCATTAAATTATAACTGTGATTTAGCTGCTCAGTGCTCTTAAATCAGTGGATTTTAGAGGATTCTTTCGGAGCCTGCAGTAAATGCGTCCGGCTAGGTACGCTGCTCGGACACGCCCCATAAGTCTACATTTTTAAGGTTCATTACAAGAAGGCCTTGTTGGACCGGGCTAGCTGAAGATGTTTTCTTTTGAATTTTTAATAAAAAAAAAAAAATATATAGAATAGCCTGCTGTCGGATCAAGGACAACATGAAAAACATGTCCCCGATCTTGGATCAGATTTTATAGGGGGCAGTCTTTCGGTTTTCATTCAGGCTTGGATTCGAGACGTTCAGGTTCCCTGGACAATGAAAAATAGTTTTTCAGAGAACACAGTGGACTGGTTTCTGATTTCAAGATCTTTGTAGACCAGTTCAAAGAGAGGCGTTCTTACATTGTGTAAGAGATCTCCCTTCCATGGGAGCACTTGGCCTGCTCCGATACAGGGGCAGGTTTTTTATTCAAATTTGTTTGTAGTTCCCAAAGAGGAGGGAACCTTCAGACCTATTTTGGACTGACTCTAAACAAGTTTATCGGAGTGCCATCTTTCAGGATGGTAACTATTTGTACTATCCTTCCTTTGATCCAGGAGGATCAATTTATGGCGGCAGTGGATCTAAAGGATGTATATCTTCATGATCTTATCTACAGAGATCATCACAAGTTCTTGAGGTTTGCCTTTCTGGACAAACATTTTCAGTTTGTAGCCCCCCCTTGCGGTCTGGCCACGGCGCCCAGACTCTTCACATAGGTTCTGGGTTCTCTTCTGGCGGTTCTCAGACCATGGGGTATTGCGGTGGTGTCTTACCTGGACGATATTCTGATCCAGTTGTCATCTTATCAACTAGCAAGGTCTCATACCGAGGTGGTGCTAGCCATCCTAAGAACTCATGGGTGGAAGGTGAATCTGGGAAAGAGTTTGTTAATTCCTCAGACAAGTGTACTCTTTCTGGGACCTCTAATCGACTTTGTCACTGAAGATTTTTCTGACGGGGGTCAGAAAATTAAAAATTCTGACTACATGTCGAGCCCTTCAGGCCAATCCTCGGCCGTCAGTGTGCATGGAGGTATTCAGATTGCTTGTAGCAGCAATGGATATTGTACCGTTTGCAAGTTTTCATCTCAGGCCTCTGCAGCTAAACATGCTCAGGCAATGGAATGGGGATCCTACTGATTTATCTCCTCAAATAGCCCTGGATCAGGAGAAAGGGGACTCTTTTCTATGGTGGTTGTCACTGGCTCATCTATCCTAGGGGACGTGCTTTTGCAGCCCGCATGGCTGATTGTGACAACGGTTGACAGCCCATTAGGATGGGAAGCAGTCTGGAGCTCTTTAAGGGCTCAGGGAGTATGGACTCAAGCAGAATCTTTCCTTCCTATCAACATTCTAGAGTTGACGATATTCAATGCACTCAGGCCTGGCCTCAATTGGCCTTGGCCTGATTCATCAGATGTCAGTCGGACAACATAACGACAGTGGCTTACATCAGTCATCTGGGACAGACTTTTCTTCTGGGAGCTCCGTTCGGAATAAATTTTCAAGTTTGATTTTCAAATGGGGTCGGCCAGAGGTGAACCTTCTGGCGTCTCGTCAGAATGCCAAGCTTCCGAGGTGGGGTCCAGGTCCAGAGATCCCCGGGCCGAACTGATAGATGCCTTGGCAGTTTTCTTGGTCCTTCAGCCTAGCATAAGTTTTTTTCCCGTTGTGCTACTTCTCCGGGTTTTTGTTTGAGTCAAACGAGTGAGGGCGTTAGTGATCCTCATTGTTCCTGCGTGACCTAGCAGGTTTCAGTATGCTGCCTAGGTAATCGTGTAATTTCTGTCATCTTGGACACTGCCATTGAGGAAGGACCTTCTCATTTAGGGTTCCTTCCTTCATCCGAATCTAGTTCTCTGCAGCTGTCTGTTTGGAAATTGGACGCTTAATTTTTTCAAGCAAGGTTTTTTTCTGATTCGGTCTTAGATACTTTGTTTCAGGCACTTCAACCTGTTACTAGGAAAATTTACCATACGATAGGGTGTAAATATTTTTCTTGGACTGAATCCAAGGACTACTCATGAAGTAGGGTTAGAATTCCCAGGATTTGGTCTTTTCTCCAAGGAACATTGGAGAAAGGGTTATCAGTAAGTTCCTTAAAGGGTCGGATCTATGCATTATCTATTTGTTACATATGCGTTTAGCATATGTTCCAGTTGTGCAATCTCTTTGTCAGGCCCTGACTAGAATCAGACCTGTGTTTAGACTATTTGCTCCTCCTTGGAGTTTGAATTTAGTTCTTTTAGTTCTTTAAGGGGTTCCTTTTGAACCTATGCATTCCATAAGATATTAAGTTATTATCTTGGAAAGTTTTATTTCTGTTGGCAAGCTGCAACTTGGGTTGCTATTCCTTCTGTTCGAAGGGTTTCTGAGCTTCGGCTTTTCAATGTCATTTCCCTTATCTTATTTTTCATTCGAAAAGGTGGTGTTACATACTTAACCTGGGTTTCTTCCTAAGGTTGTTTCCAACAACATTATTAATCAGAGATTGTTGTTCCTTCCTTGTGTCCTATTCCTTCTCTGAAGGAACGTCTGTTACACATTTTATATGTGATTCATGCTTTCAAGTTCTACTTTTAAGCGACTTAAGGATTTTCAACAATCGTCTTCTTGGTTGGTTAATTTTTCGGGAGACGTAGGGTGAAGCTACGACTATCCCCCTTTATTTTTGGCTGACGTATGTCATCCGTTTTGCTTATGAGACTGCTGGACAGCAGCCTCTTGAGAGATTTACGACTCGTTCCACTAGTCATTGCTTCATCATAGGCATTCAAGGATGTTGCTTCTGTTGCACAGATTTGCAAGGCTGCAATCTGGTCTTTTCTTCACACTTTTTCTAAATTTGATACTTTTGTCTCAGCTGAGGCTGTTTTTGGGAGAAAGGTTCTTCAAGCAGTGGTGCCTTTCATTTAGGTTACCTGTCTTGTCCCTCCCGTTTCATCCGTGTACTATAGCTTTGGTATTGTATCCCACAAGTAAGGATGAATTCCGTGGACTCATCGTATCTTGAAAAAGAAAAGGAAATGTATGCTTACCTGATAACTATTTCTTTTTCGATACGATAAGTCCATGGCCCGCCCTGTTCTATTGTGACAGGTTGTTCATTTTGTTAAACTTCAGACACCTCTGCACCTTGGCTTTTCCTTTCTCTTCCTAACTTTGGTTGAATGACTGGATTGGGAGGGAAGGGAGGAGCTATTTATACAGCTCTGCTGTGGTGCTCTTTGCCTCCTCCTGCTGACCAGGAGGCGATATCACACAAGTAAGGATGAATTCCGTGGACTCATCATATCGAAAAAGAAATACATTTATCAGGTAAGCATAAATTTCCTTTTCTTTCATAAAGGTGTAGAGAGCCCATGAGTCATTACTCTTGGGGATTCCACTACTGACCACTAGGAGGAGGCAAAGATTATCAAAACTCCAAGAGCACAAAGAAACGCTCCCTCCTCACTCGTAAACTAGTCTTATCTTTGCCTCTGCAGGAGGAAGGTGAATAATTAAGGTGCTCCAAATGTTCTTCTGTGAGATAGGTTTTCAGCCCATTTTCCCATCAGGGAGCTACTATTTGGACAGAGAAGTGTTTTGGAGTATTGGGTAGTGGCACGATTACATTCAGTGGGAGTTAGTCACAGGCCAACCATAGGCGTCAGTTCCTTAGCCAACTCTTGTAGGATCATTGTTATACTTCACATACTCTGCTGTCATGTGTACAGCAATAGATGGAAGCAGTTTTTTCTGCAGATGGCAAGTCCGGTAGAGTGGGTGCCTATCAGGTAAGTATGTAGTGTATATATGATGGCACTCACATAGCCTATAGGCTATTAGTAGGTACGCATAGTGTTGTACATCATAGCCAGGGGACTATTATTATAGTCATTTAAATTCCTTATATTTTATGTATGGGAATTTGGGCTAAAGTTTTAATAAATACACGTTATGGTTTTTTACTATTCTTCATTTTCTTCACGATGGTTTGCATAAGGGTTTATCTACTGGTTTTTTAAAGGGCCAGATTTTGTCTCGCTAAGCTTCCTGACATTCAGAGTTTTTTGTTCAAGCTTTAGTCAGGATGAAGCCAGTGATAAAACCTCCTTGGAACCTTAAAGGGACACAAACCCCAATTTTTTTCTTTTATGATTCAGATAAAGCAGCAATTTTAAGCAACTTTCTAATTTACTCCTATTATACATTTTTCTTCGTTCTCTTGCTATCTTTATTTTAAAAAGCAGGAATGTAAGCATAGTAATGACCCATCTTTGGTTCAGCACCTGGGTAGCGCTTGCTGATTGATGTCTACATTGCATGCTCTTTCTGAATCATGAAAGAAAAAGTTTGGGTTTTGTGTCCCTTTAATTTGGTTCTTAGAGTTTTGCAGGTTTCTCCTTTTGAGCATATGCACAATTTACAAGATATTCAGCTTTTGTCTTGGAAAGTTTTTTGTTTCTTTTAGCAATTTATTCTTCTAGAAGAGTTTCTGAATTGTCTTCTCTTTCCTGTGAGCCCTTTTCTGGTTTTCCCTCAGGATATGGCTGTTTTGAGAAGTATCAGCATTCAATCACATGCAGTGACGGAAGTCCAGCTGACAATGGTCTGTGAAGATACAATGTAACATTTATTAGTTATGCAGGTAAAAACATCTAAATATCTCAGCCAGTGAAACAGCTCATTTACAAGTCACCCATATCCAACATGCGGCACTTCGTCAGGGCACCGGCGCGAAACATGTTGGATATGGGTGACTTGCAAATGAGCTGTTTCACTGGCTGAGATATTTAGATGTTTTTACCTGCATAACTAATAAATGTTACATTGTATCTTCACAGACCATTGTCAGCTGGACTTCCGTCACTGCATGTGATTGTATGCTGATATTTTCTCCTTTTACAAGCGGTATACCAGGGGCAATATCCGCTTCCTGCTGAAGCTAAACGCTCACACTGAATTAACCGAGAAAGCCGACGCTGACAAGGCAGAGGCAGCTGCAGGAGCAGAGAGCTATCTCTACGGTAACCATATATACGGATTTAATAAGGTGAGTGAGCGCTTCTAATTTACACACAGAGTGTTGCTAAGGTTCACATTTAAAAGAACAGTATTACATTATCTGTTTATAACTACAAGTGATGGCAACCACATGAAACTAACTGGACAGTTTTTCAGATGTTCACGTTAACCGTTAATACATATTTTATACCTGAAAAAGACACTGATAACTGTGAGTAAGAGACTTTCTATCGGTACAATCGCGGGTAGTGTGTACACCACTTCAGTGGAGGCTCCTCCATTTGTGCACAAGCGCACGTGCCCCCCTGTCAGATTGCTGAGCAAAAAGAAAAAATGTCAGATGAGAAAAAAAAATAAACTGTCAGATGCTGAGAAAAGTAAAATAAAAAATTATGCTGAATAAAATATAATTTTTTCAATGGCCCCCTATTGGAAAAATTATATTTTATTTTTTTAACCCCCAAAAATAACATTCTGCTTGTTTTCTTTTAAAAAGTAAAAAAAAAAATTGTGTGTGTCTGTTTCTTTAATACGAAACCGCACGTGCGATAGGCATGATATAGGGCTCTGTCAGTGATGCCTACGTCAGTCTGCAGGATTTGGGCCAGCCTCAAGCAATTCTAATTGATAGCTTGATCGCACACACTGAACTGTGCGAGTGGGGAGGGACAAATTCCAGCCTGTGCTCTGATAGGCTGCACCGATGACATCACCGGTCGGTGACCGGCTCCTCCCCCGATCAATCAACAACAGGGCCAGGCGTTCTAGAACGATTCAACAGACAAGTTCAGCCTGGCTGTGCCCGCCCCTCTCGCTCTCAGCCTCTCTGATAGGCTGCACGGTCTGCAATGAAGATGACAGATACGTCATCACCGGCTCCTCCCCGCATCAACAGCGCGAAAAATTCAGTGTTGAGTTTGCTGTTGAGCGGAGAGGAGTGAAGTAGTAGTCTGCAGCAGCAGAACTGTACTTAACTGAACGATTAATATCTTTCTTGACTTTAAAGTCTTTATATCTATATCGATTCGATCGATACTACCAAAAAATTACTTGTCTGTCTGACCTGTTGAACAGTCAACTGTCTTGAATTACAGACTCAGTTGAACTTAGTTACACAGCAGCACTATTGTGTAATGTACTAATATATTTTGAGGCTCTAGAGAGCCTAGATAGGGAGAGTTTTTAGTTAGTGGAGCAGCTTTCACTGACTTCACTTGGGCAGAATTTTTTTTTAAAAAAAATAGCTCCAGCCTCCCCTCCTGCTAGACGGTGTGGAGTCTGTGGACCTTTATAATTCTCATAATTTTTGGGGCCCTGTCCCCTGAACAGTTAGATAGTCAGTCAGTCTGTGTCAGTGTAGTAGAAAAAGACCTTTATTTTTTTAATTAGCAGCAGGCAGCAGCCAGATACTTAAATAGATTAGATCAATCATTTGATTATAGGACTAGGGGAGTGCTACTTAAAAACAACTTGCCTTTATTCTTATCTTTTAAGTATTTAGCAGATAATTAATTATATTGCAAGTTTTGCATTAGTAGATTGCAAGTTTTGAGAAAAAATTTAAAAGTTTTTTTTTTTTTCTTTTTTTTCAACAAAAGCAGTTAATTGATTGCTGCTGCTATATTAACTGTATAATTTATTATAAAATATAAATTATTATAATTATACTAGTTAAAACACTATTTTATTTGAGAATTATTAGCAGTTTGCAGAGAGTCTCAGAGTTTTTAAAACAAATAAACAATTATATATTTTATAACAGCTTCACAGCTACTTACCTACAAGTTATAAAAGTAGTCACGGCTGCTATCTGCTGTAATTATACTAGCTAAAACTTAAAACACTATTTTAGTTTAAAATTATTAGCAGTTTGCAGAAAGTCTCAGAGTTTTTAAAACAATTATATATTTTATAACAGCTTCACAGCTACTTACCTACAGTCCTACAAGTTATATATTTTAGAACAACCAAAAATCTACTTGCCTACTAGTTTTAGACTGTAGTTCACCTAGCCCGTTGACGGCTGTCACGGCTGCTGCCTGCTGTAATTATACTACTTAAAGTTAAAACACTATTTTAGTTTAGAATTATTAGCAGATTGCTGAGAGTCTCAGAGTTTATAAAACAATTATATATTTTATAACAGCTTCACAGCTACTTACCTACAGTCCTACAAGTTATATATTTTCGAACAACCAAAAATCTACTTGCCTACTAGTTTTAGACTGTAGTTCACCTTGCCCGTTGTTCTTTAAATCCAGGAATATATATGTTTTCATAAATGTACATTCAACATTCTTATTATTTTGCAGCTTTAATTAATCATTTGGTTAATATATATATGTTATTATATAATTTAACTGAGCAGGTAGTGTAGGCTCCTCCATTTGTGCACTGTCGCACGTGAACATGGCTGTACTGAAGAGTATGCATTCATAGATTTAAGATGTCTGTGTCCACTATGAGGAACACAGTGAGCAATGCATGGTGAGGATATGGAAGACCACAGGCACAGTTCTTGTTAAGTCCAGAAGTGTCAGGGCAAGTAAAATATCAGAGAGGGCCAGAGGCAAAGGCAAAGGATGGTGAGAACGGTCAAAAACAGCCCACAGACCACCTCCAAAGACCTGTACTACTGGGAATATTGTTGAGGGTCTCATGGATTCCACTCAATATCAGCAGATACTTGAGAATAATGTTGAGGAATCAGTCACAAACTTCAGCTGAAGTTACCCCCAGGCCGGGGCTGGATATTTCAAGAAGACGATGACCAAAAACACTGCTGGTTCAAATGGGCGGGGCCATTTGAGGGGCGTGACTTTCACAAAGGGGTGTGGCTTTTTAAATGGGTGTGGCTTGTTAAATGGGCGTGTTTTTAAAAAGGGCGTGGTTTTTCAAAGGGGTGTGTCTTTCTAATAGGGGGAGGGTCTTGTGCACCCCCATCCTAAAAATTCACCAGCCGCCACTGCACCACTTACTGAAATAGTTTATCAGACGCGGTTTGTCTGTATATATTTGTCTTCAGACAATATTAATCTTGAGATTGCTGTTACTACTTTTTGTTCTAATGAGAGGCATCTTCATCATTTGGATGTTGTAAGCCCTTTGTAATTCTGTCTACAGACTACTAAGTATTTTAGGCAATCCTCTAGTTTGTTTGTTCATTCTCCTGGAATGAGGCTTCTGTTGATCAGCTATACAAGGCAGCTACTTGCCCTTCATTACACACATTACCAAATTCTACCATTTTGATGCTTATTGTTGGGTCCCACCCTTATTACTCGTGGACACATCTTGGGTATTTGTTCCCAGGAGATTCACCAGACCCACTTTTTTTTGTTGCTAAAATTATTAGTAATTTTTTTTCTGGCAGCAGTTTAAAGGGACAGTATACACCAATTTTCATATAACTGCATGTAATAGACGCTACTATAAATAATAAGATGCACAGATACTGATATAAAACCGTTTAAAAACGAACTTAGAAGCTCCCAGTTTAGCTCTGTTTAAAAGGTCACTGGAACACCCACTGCAAGTAGGAAATAATACACTCCCCCTCCCCCCTTCCTCTGCATATGTAAAGACCCTTTACACCAACAGGAGCAAGCTGGAGTAGGTATACCTCGGTATTCTCCTAAAACTTTAGGGCTTGGTTAGGAGTCTGAAAATCAGAGCAATGTTATTTAAAAATAAGCAAAACTATACATTTAAAAAAAAACAAAAAAACACTTTATGGGCTATATAAATAAATCATCTACAAAACATTTATGCAAAGAAAAAATGAGTGTATAATGTCCCTTTAAGTATAAACCTCTTCTTTTTTTCCCTCTGCACCTTTTTTTGCTTTTGTCCTTTCCTACCTTTCTTCTTTTTGCTTGCTTGGCTATGCATCAGACTAGTTACCAGTGAGGTGGGAGTGCTTTTAAGTGCTCTTGGAGTTTTGGGAATCTTTGCCTCCTCCTAGTGGTCAGAAGGGGAATTCTTAGGAATAATGACTCGTTGACTCTCACCACCACCATGAAATAAATTATTTTATCAGGTAAGCATAACTTATATTTCTTCTGTCCTTAAAGTGTAAACTTATCACAAACAATGTTTAACCCCTTAGTGACCAGACCACTATTCCATTTTCTGTCCGTTTGGGACCAAGGCTATTTTTACATTTCTGCGGTGTTTGTGTTTAGCTGTAATTTTCCTCTTATTCATTTACTGTACCCACACATATTATATACCGTTTTTCTCGCCACTAAATGGACTTTCTAAAGATAAATGATAAAATATTAAGGAAAAAATGGAAAAAACACACTTTTTCTAACTTTGACCCCCAAAATCTGTTGCACATCTACAGCCACCAAAAAACACCCATGCTAAATAGTTTCTAAATTTTGTCCTGAGTTTAGAAATACCCAATGTTTACATGTTTTTTGCTTTTTTTTTTTTACAAGTTATAGGTCAATAAGTACAAGTAGCACTTTGCTATTTCCAAACCATTTATTTTTTCAAAATTAGCAATAGTTACATTGGAACACTGATATCTGTCAGGAATCCCTGAATAACTCTTCACATGTATATATTTATTTTTAGTAGACAACCCAACGTATTGATCTAGGTCCATTTTGGTATATTTCATGCCACCATTTCACCGCCAAATGCGATCAAATAAAAAATTGTTCACTTTTTCACAAACTTTAGGTTTCTCACTGAAATTATTTACAAACAGTTAATGCAATCATGGCACAAATGGTTGTAAATGCTTCTCTGGGATCCCCTCTGTTCAGAAATAGCAGACATGTATGGCTTTGGCCTTGCTTTTTGGTAATTAGAAGGCTGCTAAATGCCGCTGCACACCACACTTGTATTATGCCCAGCAGTTAAGGGGTTAATGAGCTTTAGTGTAGAGATCAGCCTCCCACCTGACACATCCCACCCCCTGATCCCTCCCTGACTCCCTTCAAACAGCTCTCTTCCCTCCCCCACCTCACAATTGTCACCCCATCTTAAGTACTGGCAGAAAGTCTGCCAGTACTAAAATAAAAGGCTTTTTTTTTTATATTCAGTCTGCAGTGATTTAGCCCCCAACCTCCCTGATCCTCCTCATACATCTCTCTAACCCTCCCCACTCTACCTATTTGCCACCATCTTGGGTACTGGCACCTGTCTGCCAGTACTCAATATAAAATAATGTTTTATTTATATTAAAAAATATATATTTTCTGTAGTTTATCTGCCTCCCCTCAGTACCCTACCCCCCCTTCCCAGATCCCTTGCAAAACCATTTATTCCCCCCCTCTGTGTCCATCCTTCCTATACATTGCTAATGCATTTAGGTAAATGTGCCACACGCGCACGACAACCCCCCCCCCCGCGCCAACCCGGATGTAAGGTGAGATCCGGCTACAGGACCATCGACGGGCCGCCCACCCGCCTCCCTGCTACAGCTCCCACCCACCAACGATCGGCACCATCGATGGCCGATGCAGAGAGGGCCCTCTCTTTATAGGTGGGTAAAAAAGGGGATTGCAGTGATGCCTCAATATCGAGTAGCTTGCCACCCATCCCTTAAAATACAGAACACTTATAAGTTACACATGCTGCAGTGTGGGCAGGGAGGAATATGCATAGTGCTGTCCAGAAACACAATACATATTCCTCCCTGCACACCCTGTAGCATGTGTAACTCATAAGTGTTCAGGAAAACATGGCTGAGGTGGCAACCCTAATATGGAGGCATCACTACAATACCCTTGAAGCATCTGGAATCGATCACAATCACTTCCAGAGCTTCAAACCCCAGAGGAAGTGCCAGGCACGTCCTTGGTCGCTAAGGGTAGTTTTATGTAGGACGTACCAGGGACGTCCTCGTCGTTAAAGGGTGAAAAGAATATTTCTGCCATCTGTCCATATGGGCTGTATGAATATAATGTATTTATTAGATATGTGCATGGGTGAAAAATTCATGTTTCCCTGAATTGCCCGTGCTATTCAATATTAATTTTGTTTTAAACTACACGAATACTGAATATTTACATTTTTCGTTAAACAAATGTACATTTTTAAAGCTGCAGGGGAAAAAGTTCACCTGTACCTTTATACTTACATTTAGCGTTTTGGAGACCTTCGTGAACCCGCTACTCTTCTTCACAGAGCCCCAGCAGTGCTAATAGAAGGTAGATTAGCGCAGTTTTCCAGCGCGCTAAGGGGCCTATCTATTAAGCTCCTTATGGAAACGCTCGTAAGAAACACCAGTTATGAAGCAGCTGCTCCATAACCTGTCCGCCTGCTCTGAGGATGCGGACAGACATTACGGGAAATCAACCCGATCGAATACCATCAGGTTGATTGACACCCCCTGCAAGCGGCCGATTGGCCACGAATCTGCAGGGGGCGGCGTTGCACCAGCAGTTCACAAGAGCTGCTGGTGCAATACTGAATGCGGAGAGTGTATTGCTATCTGCATTCAGCAATGTCTGTCGGACACGATCCGCTGATCGGATCATGTCTGACAGACATTTTGTTAAATAGGCCCCTAAGTATTTAACCATTTAAAGTAGGGTTGCACCGATACCATTTTTGTATGACTGAGTACAAGTACCGATACTTGTTTTCAAATACTCACCGATACCAATTACCGATACTTATTTTTATGTCATGTGACAGTTTACCAAGCACAATACAGACTAATTATTTAAGATTCCTTCTTTACTATTATAAAGGACTGTAATTCAAAAGATTATAAACATTATGAAATAATAAAAAAGTTCACTGAACAGGTTTATAAATAAAACATATTACAATAAAATATAAAATTTAAAGGGGCGATGCAATTGGGTTGTAGGGCTGTTATATAACCTCAATCTGACATTTGATTGAAGGTTTGACTCCCTAAGTTGAACAGTCTTTCACTTTCCACCATACTGCATGGGGCAGAAAGATATTTTTGGGCCATTTTAGCCAGAGCTGGAAATCTGTTTATTAACTGCCCAGTACTTCAGGGGTTTATCTGAAAGAGGTACAGTGATCTCTCCTACAATAATACAAATAACAGCAATTTGTATTGGCAGAACAGTAGTAAACAATTTTTAGTTTAGTCTCCACAGTTTAAAATGAAATGGGAACATGCAGTTTGAAAAAACGTCACAAGGTAGCATATGGGTAGGAAGTGGAGGTATCGGTTTAAGTATCGGTGCATTTGCACAAGTACAAGTACTTATGCAAATACTTGGTATCAGTACCGATACCGATACTAGTATCGGTATCGGTGCATCCCTAATTTAAAGGAAACAAATTTATACTGACAAAATTCGTAAGTAGGTATTATTTTCTTTACATTTTTGGGTGCATTCATTCGGATATTCGTTTTTTGGAGATGAATATCCCTGTTTCGTTAACAAATTAGCATTTGTTAGGAAACCAATGTACATCTCTAGTGTTTATATAATGTAAACATACTCTTTTCTAGAGTACACAGAGACAGTTTGGTTCATCTCTTCTAATAACTTAAATCCTACAATCTCCTTATTAACTCAGTAGCTCTTGTTTGAACCCTTTCTAGTTCTGCAATGTCCTTTGTAATAATCAGTCCCCAAGACTGTACTCCATACTCAAGGTAAAGATTTACCCAAGGATTTATATAAGGGCATAATTATACTTTATTCTCTTGTGTACCTCACTTTATACATGGTGTTCTCTTCTCTTGCATCCGTACCTCACTTTATACATGATGCTCTCTTCTCTTGCATCCATACCTCACTTTATACATGATGCTCTCTTCTCTTGCATCCGTACCTCACTTTATACATGATGCTCTCTTCTCTTGCAGCCATACCTCACTTTATACATGATGCTCTCTTCTCTTGTATACCTCACTTTATACATGATGCTCTCTTCTCTTGTATACCTCACTTTATACATGATGCTCTCTTCTCTTGCATACCTCACTTTATACATGATGCTCTCTTCTCTTGCATCCATACCTCACTTTATACATGATGCTCTCTTCTCTTGCATCCATATCTCACTTTATACATGATGCTTTAATCTCTTGCATCCATATCTCACTTTATACATGATGCGCTCTTCTCTTGCATCCATACCTCACTTTATACATGATGGTTTATTCTCTTGCATCCATACCTCACTTTATACATGATGCTCTCTTCTCTTGCATCCATACCCCACTTTATACATGATGCTCTCTTCTCTTGCATCCATACCTCACTTTATACATGATGCTCTCTTCTCTTGCATCCATACCCCACTTTATACATGATGCTCTCTTCTCTTGCATCCATATCTCACTTTATACATGATGCGCTCTTCTCTTGCATCCATACCTCACTTTATACATGATGTTCCCTTCTCTTGCATCCATACCTCACTTTATACATGATGCTCTCTTCTCTTGCAGCCATACCTCACTTTATACATGATGCTCTCTTCTCTTGCAGCCATACCTCACTTTATACATGATGCTCTCATCTCTTGCAGCCATACCTCACTTTATACATGATGCTCTCATCTCTTGCATCCATACCTCACTTTATACATGATGCTTTCTTCTCTTGCATCCATACCTCACTTTATACATGATGCTCTCTTCTCTTGCATCCATACCTCACTTTATACATGATGCTCTCTTCTCTTGCATCCATACCTCACTTTATACATGATGCTCTCTTCTCTTGCATCCGTACCTCACTTTATACATGATGCTCTCTTCTCTTGCAGCCATACCTCACTTTATACATGATGCTCTCTTCTCTTGCATCCGTACCTCACTTTATACATGATGCTCTCTTCTCTTGCATCCGTACCTCACTTTATACATGATGCTCTCTTCTCTTGCAGCCATACCTCACTTTATACATGATGCTCTCTTCTCTTGTATACCTCACTTTATACATGATGCTCTCTTCTCTTGTATACCTCACTTTATACATGATGCTCTCTTCTCTTGCATACCTCACTTTATACATGATGCTCTCTTCTCTTGCATCCGTACCTCACTTTATACATGATGCTCTCTTCTCTTGTATCCGTACCTCACTTTATACATGATGCTCTCTTCTCTTGCATCCATACCTCACTTTATACATGATGCTCTCTTCTCTTGCATCCATACCTCACTTTATACATGATGCTTTAATCTCTTGCATCCATATCTCACTTTATACATGATGCGCTCTTCTCTTGCATCCATACCTCACTTTATACATGATGGTTTATTCTCTTGCATCCATACCTCACTTTATACATGATGCTCTCTTCTCTTGCATCCATACCCCACTTTATACATGATGCTCTCTTCTCTTGCATCCATACCTCACTTTATACATGATGCTCTCTTCTCTTGCATCCATACCCCACTTTATACATGATGCTCTCTTCTCTTGCATCCATACCTCACTTTATACATGATGCTCTCATCTCTTGCAGCCATACCTCACTTTATACATGATGCTCTCATCTCTTGCATCCATACCTCACTTTATACATGATGCTTTCTTCTCTTGCATCCATACCTCACTTTATACATGATGCTCTCTTCTCTTGCATCCATACCCCACTTTATACATGATGCGCTCTTCTCTTGCATCCATACCCCACGTTATACATGATGCTCTCTTCTCTTGTATCCATACATCACTTTATACATGATGCGCTCTTCTCTTGCATACCTCACTTTATACATGATGCTCTCTTCTCTTGCATACCTCACTTTATACATGGTGCTCTCTTCTCTTGCATCCATACCTCACTTTATACATGATGCTCTCTTCTCTTGCATCCATACCTCACTTTATACATGATGCTCTCTTCTCTTGCATCTGTACCTCACTTTATACATGATGCTTTCTTCTCTTGCATCCGTACCTCACTTTATACATGATGCTCTCTTCTCTTGCATCCGTACCTCACTTTATACATGATGCTCTCTTCTCTTGCATCCGTACCTCACTTTATACATGATGCTCTCTTCTCTTTTATCCATACCTCACTTTATACATGATGCTCTCTTTTCTTGTATCCTTACCTCACTTTATACATTATGCTCTCTTCTCTTGCATACCTCACTTTATACATGATGCTCTCTTCTCTTGCATCCATTCCTCACTTTATACATGATGCGCTTTTCTCTTGTATCCATACCTCACTTTATACATGATGCTCTCTTCTCTTGCATCCATATCTCACTTTATACATGATGCTCTCTTCTCTTGCATCCATACCTTACTTTATACATGATGCTCTCTTCTCTTGTATCCATACCTCATTTTATACATTATGCTCTCTTCTCTTGTATCCATACCTCACTTTATACATGATGCTCTCTTCTCTTGCATCCATACCTCACTTGAAACATGATGCTCTCCTCTCTTGCATCATGTATAAAGTGAGGGTATTGTAGTGATGCCTTTCTTCGGGGGTTACTGTTTGAATTTGAGCACTGCGTTTTTGTTGTCTATAAGAAACTAAAAATCCTTCCAACTCTGTTTTCTGTACCATCATATCTTCTTCACTAAGTGCAAATTGTAGCCTGTAATTCCCCACTGTAAGAAGACCATAGTACAAGGAGTAACAAGCCAAAGTTCTATTAAGTTGTGATAGGTCTTCTTGCCCCAGATACTGTGCATAACTACATAGAAGACTTCCAGTGCATCATGTAAATTCATTTGGTTTTTTTTTTCTTTTGTCCTCCAGACAAAGATCTGAAGACAGATGGTTTCAGCATGGAGTCCTGCCGCCAGATAGTCAATCTGATGGATGTATCCTTTCTTATTATTTGGACTTCCATTCAGGGTTAGACTATGAATAAGGAAACATTTTGAAACATGAGATTTAATTTGCCTGCAAATAAGGAGAACAGATGCGGCAGGTCAGACCTTTTGTCATTCCCTCTTTTGAATGTTCTGCCTAACTCTGGGTTTGGCTTTGAAGTATTATATGATATTTAGCAGATAAGCCTGTATTTAGGGACCCTTATCCCATTGTAGGCTTTCCCTTTGGGAGAGGGTACCCATGCTTTGGGGGGGCTGTGCTTTCAGGGGTGAGAATATGAGAAGGTGCAAGTTAAATCCTGAAGAAGTGTTTTTTGTATCAGGAGGTGTAATATATACTGTTATGCTTTATAAAGGTAAGACTGAATGCTGGGACAGGATTAGACAATACAAGGGGCAATACGAGCACTGGGCTGTGGGGGCTCACAAGTTTGTTTTGCCCAAGGCCCCGCAAATGCTAAGGGTGTCCCTTTCCTCTGGTTCTGTCATTTATAGATTAGACAAAAATGACAATGCTCTAAATATCCATTTGTAGCAGCCCACAAAACTAGTATGTTGGTACCCGTCTTGGCTTTTTTTCTTTCTCATCTTTCTTCAGTCTAACATGTTTCCTGCTGTTTGCAAATTCCCTTAACCTGGTGCCTGACAGAAAGATGGCAGCGGCAAGTTGGGCGTTGTGGAGTTCCAGATAATGTGGAATAAAATACGTAACTGGCTGGTAAGAAGAGAAACGCATGAGGCTGTGAAACTCGTGTGGTCACGTTTTTCCATTGTAATAGTGAGAACTTAAAGGGACATTCTACCAGATTTTTTTTTATTGTTTATAAAGATAGATAACGTCATTACTACCCATTCACCAGATTTATATAACCAACGTTGTTATATTAATATACTTTATAACCTCTGTTTTCCGGTTTCTAAGCCCCTGCAGTCTACCCCTTATCTCAGTAGTTTTTGATAGCTTTTTAAATCTTGCACAACATCGAAACGCTAGTTCATGTGTGCCATATAGATAACATTGTGCTCACTCCTGTGCACAACAGCCAGACAGTGCTAGTTTATGTGTGCCATATAGATAACATTGTGCTCACTCCTGTGCACAACAGCCAGACAGTGCTAGTTTGTGTGCGCCATACGGATAACATTGTGCTCAAACCCGTGGAGAATGATAATGGTTATATAAGAACCAGCACTGATTGGCTAAAATGCAAGATTGTAAAAAGCACTAAGATAAAGGGCAGTTTGCAGAGGCTTAGCTACAACTGGGGAATGGGTAATAGAGGGATTATCTATCTTTCTTAAAAATAATAATTTTCAAGTAGACTGTCCCTTTAATAGATATTTAACTATGATATCGGTGACCCTCTGTTATCTCCAGAGTCTGTCAAGAGCATTTTACTGGAGTCACCACTTACCTGCTGCTACCCTAGGTTACTGTGCGACTGCCAGACTCCCCATTCCTTAAAGCGACCTAAAGAGGCCACAGTAACCATGAGACCCCCCCCCCCCATGTTATCTGCAGTTCCTTCAAATGGTCTGTGGTCATCTGCTTCCTTTACATACAGAATGCTCCTTCACATGGTCTGTGGTCATCTGCAGCCTTTACATACATGATGCTCCTTCACATAGTCTGTGGTCATCTGCAGCCTTTACATACATGATGCTCCATCACATAGTCTGTGGTCATCTGCAGCCTTTACATACATAATGCTCCTTCACATGGTCTGTAGTCAACTGCTACCTTTACATACATAATGCTCCTTCACGTGGTCTGTGGTCATCGGATTCCTTTACATACATGTTGTTCCTTCACATAGTCTGTGGTCATCTGCGACCTTTACATACATAATGCTCCTTCACATGGTCTGTGGTCATCTGCAGCCTTTACATACATAATGCTCCTTCACGTGGTCTGTGGTCATCTGCTACCTTTACATACATAATGCTCCTTCACATGGTCTGTGGTCATCTGCAGCCTTTACATACATAATGCTCCTTCAAGTGGTCTGTGGTCATCTGCTACATTTACATACATAATGCTCCTTCACGTGGTCTGTGGTCATCTGCTACCTTTACATACATGATGCTCCTTCACATGGTCTGTGGTCATCTGCAGCCTTTACATACATGATGCTCCTTCACATGGTCTGTGGTCATCTGCAGCCTTTACATACATGATGCTCCTTCACATGGTCTGTGGTCATCTGCTACCTTTACATACATAATGCTCCTTCACATAGTCTGTGGTCATCTGCTTCCTTTACATACAGAATGCTCCTTCACATGGTCTGTGGTCATCTGCTTCCTTTACATACAGAATGCTCCTTCACATAGTCTGTGTTCATCTGCAGCCTTTACATACATGATGTTCCTTCACATGGTCTGTGGTCATCTGCTTCCTTTACATACAGAATGCTCCTTCACATGGTCTGTGGTCATCTGCTTCCTTTACATACATAATGTTCCTTCACATGGTCTGTGGTCATCTGCTTCCTTTACATACAGAATGCTCCTTCACATGGTCTGTGGTCATCTGCAGCCTTTACATACATGATGTTCCTTCACATGTTCTGTGGTCATCTGCTTCATTACATACATGATGTTCCTTCACATGTTCTGTGGTCATCTGCAGCCTTTACATACATAATGTTCCTTCACATAGTCTGTGGTCATCTGCAGCCTTTACATACATAATGTTCCTTCACATAGTCTGGGGTCATCTGCAGCCTTTACATACATAATGCTCCTTCACATAGTCTGTGGTCATCTGCTTCCTTTACATACAGCATGTTCCTTCACGTTTTCTGTGGTCATCTGCTTCCTTTACATACATAATGCTCCTTCACATGGTCTGTGGTCATCTGCTTCATTTACATACAGAATGCTCCTTCACATGGTCTGTGGTCATCTGCTTCCTTTACATACATAATGTTCCTTCACATGGTCTGTGGTCATCTGCAGCCTTTACATACATAATGTTCCTTCACATAGTCTGTGGTCATCTGCTTCCTTTACATACATGATGTTCCTTCACATGGTCTGTGGTCATATGCTTCCTTTACATACATGATGTTCCTTCACATGGTCTGTGGTCATCTACAGCCTTTACATACCTGATGAAACTTTACTGGCTCTAGCTCCTGTCTCAGATATTGGCTATGACTTATATTTACCCTGGGTCAAATGTGAATATAGAGACATGCTCAAATGACCATTAACAACAGCTGGATATAGCTCTGTGCCACTCAGGGTACAGTCTTTTAGCTTCAACAGACCAGTGTCACTCTGGATGCAGTGTCTTTTAGCTTCATCAGACCAGTGCTACTCAGGGTGCAGTCTCTTTTAGCTTCAACAGACCAGTGCTACTCAGGGTGCAGTCTCTTTTAGCTTCAACAGGCCAGTGCTACTCAGGGTCCAGTCTCTTTTAGCTTCAACAGACCAGTGCTACTCAGGGTGCAGTCTCTCTTTTAGCTTCATCAGGCCAGTGCCATTCAGGGTGCAGTCTTTTAGCTTCAAGTGTCACTCAGGGTGCAGCGTCTCTTAGTTTTAACAGACCAGTGCTACTCAGGGTGCAGTCTCTCTTTTAGCTTCAACAGGCAAGTGCTACTCAGGGTCCAGTCTCTTTTAGCTTTAACAGGTCAGTGCCCCTCAGGGTGCAGTCTCTTTTAGCTTGATCAGGCCAGTGCTACTCAGGGTGCAGTCTTTTAGCTTCATCAGACCAGTGCCACTCGGGGTGCAGTCTTTTAGCTTCATCAGACCAGTGCTACTCAGGGTGCAGTCTTTTAGCTTCATAAGGCCAGTGCTACTTTAGGGTGCAATCTCTTTTAGCTTTAAGAGACCTAGTGCCACTCAGGGTGCAGCCTCTTTTAGCTTTAACAGGCCAGTGCTACTTAGGGTGCAGTCTATTTTAGCTTCAACAGGTCAGTGCCCCTCAGGGTGCAGTCTCTTTTAGCATCAACAGACCAGTGCTACTCAGGGTGCAGTCTCTCTTTTAGTTTCAACAGGTCAGTGCCCCTCATGGTGCAGTCTCTTTTAGCTTTAACAGGTCAGTGCCCCTCAGGGTGCAGTCTTTTAGCTTCGTCAGGCCATTGCCACTCAGGGTTCAGCCTCTTTTAGCTTTAACAGACCAGTGCTACTCAGGGTGAAGTCTCTTTTAGCTTCATTAGGCCAGTGCCACCCAGGGTGCAGTCTCTTTTTAAGCTTTAAACAGACCACTGCTACTGAGGGTGCAGTCTGTTTTAGCTTCATCAGACCAGTGCTTCTCAGGGTGCAGTCTCTTTTAGCTTCAAGATACCAGTGCCCCTCAGGGTGCAGTCTCTTTAAGCTTCATTAGGCCAGTGCCCCTCATGGTGCAGTCTGTTTTAGCTTCATCAGGTCAGTGCCCCTCATGGTGCAGTCTCTTTTAGCTTCATCAGACTAGTGCTACTCAGGGTGCAGTCTCTTTTAGCTTCATCAGACCAGTGCTACTCAGGGTGCAGTCTCTTTTAGCTTCATCAGGCCAGTGCTACTCAGGGTGCAGTCTCTTTTAGCTTCATCAGGCCAGTGCTACTCAGGGTGCAGTCTCTTTTAGCTTCATCAGGCCAGTGCTACTCAGGGTGCAGTCTCTTTTAGCTTCATCAGACCAGTGCTACTCAGGGTGCAGTCTCTTTTAGCTTCATCAGGCCAGTGCTACTCAGGGTGCAGTCTCTTTTAGCTTCATCAGGCCAGTGCTACTCAGGGTGCAGTCTCTTTTAGCTTCATCAGGCCAGTGCTACTCAGGGTGCAGTCTCTTTTAGCTTCATCAGGCCAGTGCTACCCAGGGTGTAGTCTCTTTCAACTGTACGTGTCTCTTATTATACATACATAATATTACAGCACAAGTTGACCCACTCAGTAATTCTTCTCAGCCCACTGAACATAATAAACGCACAGTCGCTATAAATCCCTATAGAATGAAGGTATCGGTGTCACTGCCTCATCACCAGCTGCAGTCAAAAAGTATATTATATAACGTGTGTCTGTCTTATGTAAACTAAAAGCTATCTCTGTCTCTGTATTTTCTGTACAACTCCCGGCAAATTCAGCTGAATTACTGTTCTTGTCTGACTTGCAGACTCTCTTCCGTAAATATGACCTGGATAAGTCTGGTACTATGAGCTCCTATGAGCTTCGTATGGCCCTGGAATCTGAAGGTAAGAATCAGACAGACTGAAATCTCCCATATAATTACACATTGGTCTAAGGGAAGAGGGGGGGGGGGGGTCTCCGGTCAGTATACAGTATTGGCCAGTTACAGGTTAATAAGGTACAGTATGGGGGTCTCAGGTTAGTATACAGTATTGTGTAGTTACAGATTAATAAGGTACAGTATGGGGGTCTCAGGTTAGTATACAGTATTGTGCAGTTACAGGTTAATAAGGTACAGTATGGGGTCTCAGGTTAGTATAGAGTATTGTGCAGTTACAGGTTAATAAGGTACAGTATGGAGTCTCAGGTTAGTATACAGTATTGTGCAGTTACAGGTTAATAAGCTGCAGTATGGGAGTCTCATGTTAGTATACAGTATTGGGCATTTACAGGTTAATAAGCTGCAGTATGGGGGACTCAGGTTAGTATACAGTATTGTGCAGTTACAGGCTAATTAGATGCAGTATGGGGGTCTCAGTTAGTATACAGTATTGTGCAGTTACAGGTTAATAAGGTACAGGTAACTGAACAATACTGTATTGTTCAGTTACCATACTGTAACTGAACAATACTGTATACTAACCTGAGACCCCCATACTGTACCTTATTAACCTGTAACTGCACAATACTGTGTACTAACCTGAGACCCCATACTGCACCTTATTAACATGTATGGGGTCTCAGGTTAGTATACAGTATTGTGCAGTTACAGGTTAATAAGGTACAGTATGGGGTCTCAGGTTAGTATACAGTATTGTGCAGTTACAGGTTAATAAGGTACAGTATGGGGGTCTCAGGTTAGTATACAGTATTGTGCAGTTACAGGTTAATAAGGTACAGTATGGGGTCTCAGGTTATAATACAGTATTGTGCAGTTACTGGTTAATAAGGTGCCATATGGGGGTCTCAGTTTAGTATACAGTATTGTGCAGTTACTGGTTAATAAGGTGCCGTATGGGGGTCTCAGGTTAGTATACAGTGTTGTGCAGTTACAAATTAATAAGGTACAGTATGGGGTCTCAGGTTAGTACACAGTTTTGTGCAGTTACATGTTAATAAGGTGCAGTATGGGGTCTCAGGTTAGTATACAGTATTGTGCAGTTACAGGTTAATAAGGTACAGTATGGGGGTCTCAGGTTAGTATACAGTATTGTGCAGTTACTGGTTAATAAGGTGCCGTATGGGGGTCTCAGGTTAGTATACAGTGTTGTGCAGTTACAAATTAATAAGGTACAGTATGGGGTCTCAGGTTAGTATACAGTATTGTGCAGTTACAGATTAATAAGGTACAGTATGGGGGTCTCAGGTTAGTATACAGTTTTGTGCAGTTACATGTTAATAAGGTGCAGTATGGGGTCTCAGGTTAGTACACAGTATTGTGCATTTACAGGTTAATAAGGTACAGTATGGGGGGTCTCAGGTTAGTACACAGTATTGTGCAGTTACAGATTAATAAGGTACAGTATGGGGGTCTCAGGTTAGTATACAGTTTTGTGCAGTTACATGTTAATAAGGTGCAGTATGGGGTCTCAGGTTAGTACACAGTATTGTGCAGTTACAGGTTAATAAGGTACAGTATGGGGTCTCAGGTTAGTATACAGTATTGGGTAGTTACAGGTTAATAAGGTGCTGTATGGGGGTCTCAGGTTAGTATACAGTATTGTGCAGTTACAGGTTAATAAGGTGTAGTATGGGGGTCTCAGGTTAGTATACATTATTGGGCAGTTACAGGTTAATAAGGGACAGTATGGGGGTCTCAGGTTAGTATACAGTATTGTGTAGTTACAGATTAATAAGGTACAGTATGGGGGTCTCAGGTTAGTATACAGTATTGGGCAGTTACAGGTTATGAAGGTGCATTATGGGGGTCTCAGGTTAGTATACAGTATTGTGTAGTTACAGGTTAATAAGGTGCAGTATGGGGGGTCTTCAGGTTAGTATACAGTATTTTGCAGTTACAGGTTAATAAGGTACAGTATGGGGGTCTCAGGTTAGTAAGAAAGTATTGGGCAGTTACAGGTTAATAAGATACAGTATGGGGTCTCAGGTTAGTATACAGTATTGGGCAGTTACAGGTTAATAAGATGCAGTATGGGGTCTCAGGTTAGTATACAGTATTGTGCAGTTACAGGTTAATAAGGTACAGTATGGGGGTCTCAGGTTAGTATACAGTATTGTGCAGTTACAGGTTAATAAGGTGCAATATGGGGTCTCAGGTTAGTATACAGTATTGTGCAGTTACAGGTTAATAAGGTACAGTATGGGGGTCTCAGGTTAGTATACAGTATTGGGGCAGTTACAGGTTAATAAGGTACAGTATGGGTGGTCTCAGGGTTAGTATACAGTATTGTGCAGTTACAGGTTAATAAGGTACAGTATGGGGTCTCAGGTTAGTATACAGTATTGTGCAGTTACAGGTTAATAAGGTGCAGTATGGGGGTCTCAGGTTAGTATACAGTATTGTGCAGTACAGGTTAATAAGGTACAGTATGGGGGGTCTCAGGTTAGTAGACAGTATTGTGCAGTTTACAGGTTAATAAGATGCAGTATGGGGGGTCTCAGGTTAGTATAACAGTATTGTGCAGTTACAGGTTAATAAGGTACAGTATGGGGGTCTCAGGTTAGTATACAGTATTGTGCAGTTACAGGTTAATAAGGTGCAGTATGGGGGTCTCAGGTTTAGTATACAGTATTTTGCAGTTACAGGTTAAAAAGGTACAGTATGGGGGTCTCAGGTTAGTATACAGTATTTTGCAGTTTACAGGTTAAAAAGGTACAGTATGGGGGTCTCAGGTTAGTAGAAAGTATTGGGCAGTTACAGGTTAATAAGATACAGTATGGGGTCTCAGGTTAGTATACAGTATTGGGCAGGTTACAGGTTAATAAGATGCAGTATGGGGTCTCAGGTTAGTATACAGTATTGGTGCAGTTACAGGTTAATAAGGTACAGTATGGGGGGTCTCAGGTTAGTATAACAGTATTGTGCAGTTACAGGTAATAAGTTGCAATATGGGGTCTCAGGTTAGTATACAGTATTGTGCAGTTACAGGTTAATAAGGTACAGTATGGGGGTCTCAGGTTAGTATACAGTATTGGGCAGTTACAGGTTAATAAGGTACAGTATGGGGGTCTCAGGTTAGTATACAGTATTGTGCAGTTACAGGTTAATAGGTACAGTATGGGGTCTCAGGTTAGTATACAGTATTGTGCAGTTACAGGTTAATAAGGTACAGTATGGGGGGTCTCAGGTTTAGTATACAGTATTGTGCAGTTACAGGTAATACGGTACAGTATGGGGGTCTCAGGTTAGTATACAGTATTTTGCAGTTACAGGTTAATAAGATGCAGTATGGGGGTCTCAGGTTAGTATACAGTATTGTGCAGTTACAGGTTAAAAAGGTACAGTATGGGGGTCTCAGGTTAGTATATGGTATTGTGTAGTTACAGGTTAATAAGGTACAGTATGGGGGTCTCAGGTTAGTATACAGTATTGTGCAGTTACAGGTTAATAAGTACAGTAGGGGTCTCAGGTTAGTATACAGTATTGTGCAGTTACAGGTTTAATAAGGTACAGTATGGGGTCTCAGGTTAGTATACAGTATTGTGCAGTTACTGTTAATAAGGTGCCGTATGGGGGTCTCAGTTTAGTATACAGTATTGTGCAGTTACTGGTTAATAAGGTGCCGTATGGGGGGTCTCAGGTTAGTATACAGTGTTGTGCAGTTACAGATTAATACGGTACAGTATGGGGTCTCAGGTTAGTATACAGTATTGTGCAGTTACAGGTTAATAGGTGCCGTATGGGGGTCTCAGGTTAGTATACAGTATTGTGCAGTTACAGGTAATAAGTTGCAATATGGGGTCTCAGGTTAGTATACAGTATTGTGCAGTTACAGGTTAATAAGGTACAGTATGGGGGTCTCAGGTTAGTATACAGTATTGGGCAGTTACAGGTTATTAGGTACAGTATGGGGGTCTCAGGTTAGTATACAGTATTGTGCAGTTACAGGTTAATAAGGTACAGTATGGGGTCTCAGGTTAGTATACAGTATTGTGCAGTTACAGGTTAATAAGGTACAGTATGGGGGTCTCAGGTTAGTATACAGTATTGTGCAGTTACAGGTTAATAAGGTACAGTATGGGGGTCTCAGGTTAGTATACAGTATTGTGCAGTTACAGGTAATAAGATGCAGTATGGGGGTCTCAGGTTAGTATACAGTATTGTGCAGTTACAGGTTAAAAAGGTACAGTATGGGGGTCTCAGGTTAGTATACGGTATTGTGTAGTTACAGGTTAATAAGGTACAGTATGGGGTCTCAGGTTAGTATACAGTATTGTGCAGTTACAGGTTAATAAGGTACAGTATGGGGTCTCAGGTTAGTATACAGTATTGTGCAGTTACAGGTTAATAAGGTGCAGTATGGGGGTCTCAGGTTAGTATACAGTATTTTGCAGTTACAGGTTAAAAAGGTACAGTATGGGGGTCTCAGGTTAGTAAGAAAGTATTGGGCAGTTACAGGTTAATAAGATACAGTATGGGGTCTCAGGTTAGTATACAGTATTGGGCAGTTACAGGTTAATAAGATGCAGTATGGGGTCTCAGGTTAGTATACAGTATTGTGCAGTTACAGGTTAATAAGGTACAGTATGGGGGTCTCAGGTTAGTATACAGTATTGTGCAGTTACAGGTAATAAGTTGCAATATGGGGGTCTCAGGTTAGTATACAGTATTGTGCAGTTACAGGTTAATAAGGTACAGTATGGGGGTCTCAGGTTAGTATACAGTATGGGCAGTTACAGGTTAATAAGGTACAGTATGGGGGTCTCAGGTTAGTATACAGTATTGTGCAGTTACAGGTTAATAAGGACAGTATGGGGTCTCAGGTTAGTATACAGTATTGTGCAGTTACAGGTTAATAAGGTACAGTATGGGGGTCTCAGGTTAGTATACAGTATTGTGTCAGTTACAGGTTAATAAGCTGCAGTATGGGGGGACTCAGGTTAGTATACAGTATTGTGCAGTTACTGGTTAATAAGGGTGCCCGTATGGGGGTCTCAGGTTAGTATACAGTGTTGTGCAGTTACAGATTAATAAGGTACAGTATGGGGGTCTCAGGTTAGTATACAGTATTGTGCAGTTACAGATTAATAAGGTACAGTATGGGGGTCTCAGGTTAGTATACAGTTTTGTGCAGTTACATGTTAATAAGGTGCAGTATGGGGTCTCAGGTTAGTACACAGTATTGTGCATTTACAGGTTAATAAGGTACAGTATGGGGGTCTCAGGTTAGTACACAGTATTGTGCAGTTACAGATTAATAAGGTACAGTATGGGGGTCTCAGGTTAGTATACAGTTTTGTGCAGTTACATGTTAATAAGGTGCAGTATGGGGTCTCAGGTTAGTACACAGTATTGTGCAGTTACAGGTTAATAAGGTACAGTATGGGGTCTCAGGTTCGTATACAGTATTGGGTAGTTACAGGTTAATAAGGTGCTGTATGGGGTCTCAGGTTAGTATACAGTATTGTGCAGTTACAGGTTAATAAGGTGTAGTATGGGGGTCTCAGGTTAGTATACATTATTGGGCAGTTACAGGTTAATAAGGGACAGTATGGGGGTCTCAGGTTAGTATACAGTATTGTGTAGTTACAGATTAATAAGGTACAGTATGGGGGTCTCAGGTTAGTATACAGTATTGGGCAGTTACAGGTTATGAAGGTGCATTATGGGGGTCTCAGGTTAGTATACAGTATTGTGTAGTTACAGGTTAATAAGGTGCAGTATGGGGGTCTCAGGTTAGTATACAGTATTTTGCAGTTACAGGTTAATAAGGTACAGTATGGGGGTCTCAGGTTAGTAAGAAAGTATTGGGCAGTTACAGGTTAATAAGATACAGTATGGGGTCTCAGGTTAGTATACAGTATTGGGCAGTTACAGGTTAATAAGATGCAGTATGGGGTCTCAGGTTAGTATACAGTATTGTGCAGTTACAGGTTAATAAGGTACAGTATGGGGGTCTCAGGTTAGTATACAGTATTGTGCAGTTACAGGTAATAAGTTGCAATATGGGGTCTCAGGTTAGTATACAGTATTGTGCAGTTACAGGTTAATAAGGTACAGTATGGGGGTCTCAGTTAGTAATACAGTATTGGGCAGTTACAGGTTAATAAGGTACAGTATGGGGGTCTCAGGTAGTATACAGTATTGTGCAGTTACAGGTTAATAAGGTACAGTATGGGGTCTCAGGTTAGTATACAGTATTGTGCAGTTACAGGTTAATAAGGTACAGTATGGGGGTCTCAGGTTAGTATACAGTATTGTGCAGTTACAGGTTAATAAGGTACAGTATGGGGGTCTCAGGTTAGTATACAGTATTGTGCAGTTACAGGTTAATAAGATGCAGTATGGGGGTCTCAGGTTAGTATACAGTATTGTGCAGTTACAGGTTAATAAGGTACAGTATGGGGGTCTCAGGTTAGTATACAGTATTGTGCAGTTACAGGTTAATAAGGTACAGTATGGGGGTCTCAGGTTAGTATACAGTATTGTGCAGTTACAGGTTAATAAGGTGCAGTATGGGGGTCTCAGGTTAGTATACAGTATTGTGGTAGGTTACAGGTTAATAAGGTGCAGTATGGGGGTCTCAGGTTAGTATACAGTATTTTGCAGTTACAGGTTAATAAGGTACAGTATGGGGGGTCTCAGGTTAGTAAGAAAGTATTGGGCAGTTACAGGTTAATAAGATACAGTATGGGGTCTCAGGTTAGTATACAGTATTGGGCAGTTACAGGTTAATAAGATGCAGTATGGGGTCTCAGGTTAGTATACAGTATTGTGCAGTTACAGGTTAATAAGGTACAGTATGGGGGGTCTCAGGTTAGTATACAGTATTGTGCAGTTACAGGTAATAAGTTGCAATATGGGTCTCAGGTTAGTATACAGTATTGTGCAGTTACAGGTTAATAAGGGTACAGTATGGGGGGTCTCAGGTTAGTATACAGTATTGGGCAGTTACAGGTTAATAAGTTTCAGTATGGGGGGTCTCAGGTTAGTATACAGTATTGTGCAGTTACAGGTTAATAAGGTACAGTATGGGGGTCTCAGGTTAGTATACAGTATTGTGCAGTTACAGGTTAATAAGGTACAGTATGGGGGGTCTCAGGTTAGTATACAGTATTGTGCAGTTACAGGTTAATAAGGTACAGTATGGGGGTCTCAGGTTAGTATACAGTATTGTGCAGTTACAGGTTAATAAGATGCAGTATGGGGGTCTCAGGTTAGTATACAGTATTGTGCAGTTACAGGTTAATAAGGTACAGTATGGGGTCTCAGGTTAGTATACAGTATTGTGCAGTTACAGGTTAATAAGGTACAGTATGGGGTCTCAGGTTAGTATACAGTATTGTGCAGTTACAGGTTAATAAGGTGCAGTATGGGGGTCTCAGGTTAGTATACAGTATTTTGCAGTTACAGGTTAAAAAGGTACAGTATGGGGGTCTCAGGTTAGTATACAGTATTTTGCAGTTACAGGTTAAAAAGGTACAGTATGGGGGTCTCAGGTTAGTAAGAAAGTATTGGGCAGTTACAGGTTAATATGATACAGTATGGGGTCTCAGGTTAGTATACAGTATTGGGCAGTTACAGGTTAATAAGATGCAGTATGGGGTCTCAGGTTAGTATACTGTATTGTGCAGTTACAGGTTAATAAGGTACAGTATGGGGGTCTCAGGTTAGTATACAGTATTGTGCAGTTACAGGTAATAAGTTGCAATATGGGTCTCAGGTTAGTATACAGTATTGTGCAGTTACAGGTTAATAAGGTACAGTATGGGGGTCTCAGGTTAGTATACAGTATTGGGCAGTTACAGGTTAATAAGGTACAGTATGGGGGTCTCAGGTTAGTATACAGTATTGTGCAGTTACAGGTTAATAAGGTACAGTATGGGGTCTCAGGTTAGTATACAGTATTGTGCAGTTACAGGTTAATAAGGTACAGTATGGGGGTCTCAGGTTAGTATACAGTATTGTGCAGTTACAGGTTAATACGGTACAGTATGGGGGTCTCAGGTTAGTATACAGTATTGTGCAGTTACAGGTTAATAAGATGCAGTATGGGGGTCTCAGGTTAGTATACAGTATTGTGCAGTTACAGGTTAAAAAGGTACAGTATGGGGTCTCAGGTTAGTATATGGTAATTGTGTAGTTACAGGTTAATAAGGTACAGTATGGGGTCTCAGGTTTGGTATACAGTATTGTGCAGTTACAGGTTAATAAGGTACAGTATGGGGGGTCTCAGGTTAGTATACAGTATTTGTGCAGTTACTGGTTAATAAGGTGCCGTATGGGGGTCTCAGGTTAGTATACCAGTATTGTGCAGTTACAGGTTAATAAGGTACAGTATGGGGTCTCAGTTAGTATACATATTGTGCAGTTACTGGTTAATAAGGTGCCGTATGGGGGTCTCAGTTTAGTATACAGTATTGTGCAGTTACTGTTAATAAGGTGCCGTATGGGGGGTCTCAGGTTAGTATACAGTGTTGTGCAGTTACAGATTAATAAGGTACAGTATGGGGTCTCAGGTTAGTATACAGTATTGTGCAGTTACAGGTTAATAAGGTGCCGTATGGGGGTCTCAGGTTAGTATACAGTATTGTGTAGTTACAGATTAATAAGGTACAGTATGGGGTCTCAGGTTAGTATACAGTATTGTGCAGTTACTGGTTAATAAGGTGCCGTATGGGGGTCTCAGGTTAGTATACAGTATTGTGCAGTTACAGGTTAATAAGGTACAGTATGGGGTCTCAGGTTAGTATACAGTATTGTGCAGTTACAGGTTAATAAGGTACAGTATGGGGGTCTCAGGTTAGTATACAGTATTGTGCAGTTACAGGTTAATAAGGTACAGTATGGGGGTCTCAGGTTAGTATACAGTATTGTGCAGTTACAGGTAATAAGTTGCAATATGGGGTCTCAGGTTAGTATACAGTATTGTGCAGTTACAGGTTAATAAGGTACAGTATGGGGGTCTCAGGTTAGTATACAGTATTGTGCAGTTACAGGTTATGAAGGTGCATTATGGGGGTCTCAGGTTAGTATACAGTATTGTGCAGTTACAGGTTAATAAGGTACAGTATGGGGGTCTCAGTTTAGTATGCAGTATTGTGCAGTTACAGGTTAATAAGGTACAGTATGGGGTCTCAGGTTAGTATACAGTATTGTGCAGTTACAGGTTAATAAGGTACAGTATGGGGGTCTCAGGTTAGTATACAGTATTGTGCAGTTACAGGTTAATAAGGTACAGTATGGGGGTCTCAGGTTAGTATACAGTATTGTGCAGTTACAGGTTAATAAGATGCAGTATGGGGGTCTCAGGTTAGTATACAGTATTGTGCAGTTACAGGTTAAAAAGGTACAGTATGGGGGTCTCAGGTTAGTATACGGTATTGTGTAGTTACAGGTTAATAAGGTACAGTATGGGGTCTCAGGTTAGTATACAGTATTGTGCAGTTACAGGTTAATAAGGTACAGTATGGGGTCTCAGGTTAGTATACAGTATTGTGCAGTTACAGGTTAATAAGGTGCAGTATGGGGGTCTCAGGTTAGTATACAGTATTTTGCAGTTACAGGTTAAAAAGGTACAGTATGGGGGGTCTCAGGTTAGTAAGAAAGTATTGGGCAGTTACAGGTTAATAAGATACAGTATGGGGTCTCAGGTTAGTATACAGTATTGGGCAGTTACAGGTTAATAAGATGCAGTATGGGTTCTCAGGTTAGTATACAGTATTGTGCAGTTACAGGTTAATAAGGTACAGTATGGGGGTCTCAGGTTAGTATACAGTATTGTGCAGTTACAGGTAATAAGTTGCAATATGGGGTCTCAGGTTAGTATACAGTATTGTGCAGTTACAGGTTAATAAGGTACAGTATGGGGGTCTCAGGTTAGTATACAGTATTGGGCAGTTACAGGTTAATAAGGTACAGTATGGGGGTCTCAGGTTAGTATACAGTATTGTGCAGTTACAGGTTAATAAGGTACAGTATGGGGTCTCAGGTTAGTATACAGTATTGTGCAGTTACAGGTTAATAAGGTACAGTATGGGGGTCTCAGGTTAGTATACAGTATTGTGCAGTTACAGGTTAATAAGGTACAGTATGGGGGTCTCAGGTTAGTATACAGTATTGTGCAGTTACAGGTTAATAAGATGCAGTATGGGGGTCTCAGGTTAGTATACAGTATTGTGCAGTTACAGGTTAAAAAGGTACAGTATGGGGGTCTCAGGTTAGTATATGGTATTGTGTAGTTACAGGTTAATAAGGTACAGTATGGGGTCTCAGGTTAGTATACAGTATTGTGCAGTTACAGGTTAATAAGGTACAGTATGGGGTCTCAGGTTAGTATACAGTATTGTGCAGTTACAGGTTAATAAGGTACAGTATGGGGTCTCAGGTTAGTATACAGTATTGTGCAGTTACTGGTTAATAAGGTGCCGTATGGGGGTCTCAGTTTAGTATACAGTATTGTGCAGTTACTGGTTAATAAGGTGCCGTATGGGGGTCTCAGGTTAGTATACAGTGTTGTGCAGTTACAGATTAATAAGGTACAGTATGGGGTCTCAGGTTATTATACAGTATTGTGCAGTTACAGGTTAATAAGGTGCCGTATGGGGGTCTCAGGTTAGTATACAGTATTGTGTAGTTACAGATTAATAAGGTACAGTATGGGGTCTCAGGTTAGTATACAGTATTGTGCAGTTACTGGTTAATAAGGTGCCGTATGGGGGTCTCAGGTTAGTATACAGTATTGTGCAGTTACAGGTTAATAAGGTACAGTATGGGGGTCTCAGGTTAGTATACAGTATTGTGCAGTTACAGGTTAATAAGGTACAGTATGGGGGTCTCAGGTTAGTATACAGTATTGTGCAGTTACAGGTTAATAAGGTACAGTATGGGGGTCTCAGGTTAGTATACAGTATTGTGCAGTTACAGGTTAATAAGGTGCAGTATGGGGTCTCAGGTTAGTATACAGTATTGTTCAGTTACAGAGTAATAAGGTACAGTATGGGGTCTCAGGTTAGTAAACAGTATTGGGTAGTTACAGGTTAATAAGGTACAGTATGGGGGTCTCAGGTTAGTATACAGTATTGTGCAGTTACAGGTTAATAAGGTACAGTATGGGGGTCTCAGGTTAGTATACAGTATTGGGCAGTTACCGGTTAATAAGGTGCAGTATGGGGTCTCAGGTTAGTATACAGTATTGTTCAGTTACAGGGTAATAAGGTACAGTATGGGGTCTCAGGTTAGTATACAGTATTGTGCAGTTACAGGTTAAACAAAAACCACAAATGAGAGGGCGCTAAAAGCTAAGAGAAACCAACACACTTAATCAGCATTAATTAAGCATTCATAATAAAGAATACATTACACCAAGTAATTTGAAAAGTTTACTACCAAAGATAAATTGTACAATACACGGGACGTCTCCCTGCAAAGGTATATAATACAAGTAAAAAGAATTAAAAGAAAAGTACTATATGGAATACCACCCTAAAAATAAAAAATACAAAAATAAAAAATATAAAAAATGAGAAATATCAAAAATCAAAAATAATGTTGCTGGCTAAGAGATTATCCAATCAAGGGAAGCGTCAGATGTTCCTCTTTATTGCTGTGGGATCCAGTTTGTATCAGTGTTGGAAACAAATGTTGCTAGTTAGAAAGTGTCAATGTGATAGTTACTCCATATATTTGTATCAACTCTTCAAGTGTTAGTAACACATATTTCAATTATTTCCCATAATCTTATATGTAGGCTAAAAGACTGCTTCAATATATATAGAATGTGCAGTAGGTGAAACTTTGTTTATCAGAAGGTATATTTGTATCACTTCAGTTAAATGAGTATTGACTCCGTGAGCCTTGCTTGTCAGTCACTGGATATTTGTATTGTGCAAACTTCTCACCTTAATAGCCTGCTATATATCAATTTACTCAGCAAAACAACTTATACTTTTTACCGGAACTTTTCCTCGCCAAGCGCGATGACACTCTTGGACGGCTGTGTATCAGATGATCACACTTGACAGGCAGCTTGGGGTAATACCTGAATCTTTTCCTCGCCAAGCGCGATGACACTCTTGAACGGCTGTGTACCAGATGATCACACTTGGCAGGCAGCTTGGGGTAATGCCGGAATCTTTTCTTCGCCAAAACCGTTACCACTCCAGTCAGCGTCTTTCTGAGATTTTCACCTCCGTTGGTTGTGTGCAGCTGTAGCAAAAGGGTAATCAGCTGGGCTGATAATATGAAGCAACCTCCGCTCTTAGCGTATTTCACGCGCGGGTAATCAGCTAGGTACCTAGTTACAAGTTCTTGACAGGGTCAGCAACTCTCTTTCTTCTACGCGTTTCACCCGTGTGGTTGGGCTTTCTCAAGATCAAGAAAGAGAGTTGCTGACCCTGTCAAGAACTTGTAACTAGGTACCTAGCTGATTACCTGCGCGTGAAATACGCTAAGAGCGGAGGTTGCTTCATATTATCAGCCCAGCTGATTACCCTTTTGCTACAGCTGCACACAACCAACGGAGGTGAAAATCTCAGAAAGACGCTGACTGGAGTGGTAACGGTTTTGGCGAAGAAAAGATTCCGGCATTACCCCAAGCTGCCTGCCAAGTGTGATCATCTGGTACACAGCCGTTCAAGAGTGTCATCGCGCTTGGCGAGGAAAAGATTCAGGTATTACCCCAAGCTGCCTGTCAAGTGTGATCATCTGATACACAGCCGTCCAAGAGTGTCATCGCGCTTGGCGAGGAAAAGTTCCGGTAAAAAGTATAAGTTGTTTTGCTGAGTAAATTGATATATAGCAGGCTATTAAGGTGAGAAGTTTGCACAATACAAATATCCAGTGACTGACAAGCAAGGCTCACGGAGTCAATACTCATTTAACTGAAGTGATACAAATATACCTTCAGAAAAATAAACTACTGCACATTCTATATATATTGAAGCAGTCTTTTAGCCTACATATAAGATTATGGGAAATAATTGAAATATGTGTTACTAACACTTGAAGAGTTGATACAAATATATGGAGTAACTATCACATTGACACTTTCTAACTAGCAACATTTGTTTCCAACACTGATACAAACTGGATCCCACAGCAATAAAGAGGAACATCTGACGCTTCCCTTGATTGGATAATCTCTTAGCCAGCAACATTATTTTTGATTTTTGATATTTCTCATTTTTTTTATTTTTGTATTTTTTATTTTTAGGGTGGTATTCCATATAGTACTTTTCTTTTAATTCTTTTTACTTGTATTATATACCTTTGCAGGGAGACGTCCCGTGTATTGTACAATTTATCTTTGGTAGTAAACTTTTCAAATTACTTGGTGTAATGTATTCTTTATTATGAATGCCTAATTAATGCTGATTAAGTGTGTTGGTTTCTCTTAGCTTTTAGCGCCCTCTCATTTGTGGTTTTTGTTTAGTTTTATTTTTTTGCCATCTAGGGGAGGTGGCAAGAGAGTGGCTTAGATAAACCTTTAGATTTTAGCGCTGTATTATTCCTTTTTATTGTAGTTACAGGTTAATAAGGTGCAGTATGGGGTCTCAGGTTAGTATACAGTATTGTGCAGTTACTGGTTAATAAGGGGCCGTATGGGGGTCTCAGGTTAGTATACAGTATTGTGCAGTTACAGGTTAATAAGGTACAGTATGGGGGTCTCAGGTTAGTATACAGTATTGTGCAGTTACAGGTTAATAAGGTACAGTATGGGGTCTCAGGTTAGTATACAGTATTGTGCAGTTACAGGTTAATAAGGTACAGTATGGGGGTCTCAGGTTAGTATACAGTATTGTGCAGTTACAGGTTAATAAGGTACAGTATGGGGGTCTCAGGTTAGCATACAGTATTGTACAGGTTAATAAGGTACAGTATGGGGGTCTCGGGTTAGTATACAGTATTGTGTAGTTACAGGTTAATAAGGTGCAGTATGGGGGTCTCAGGTTAGTATACAGTATTGTGCAGTTACAGGTTAATAAGGTACAGTATGGGGGTCTCAGGTTAGTATACAGTATTGTGCAGTTACAGGTTAATAAGGTACAGTATGGGGGTCTCAGGTTAGTATACAGTATTGTGCAGTTACTGGTTAATAAGGTGCCGTATGGGGATCTCAGGTTAGTATACAGTGTTGTGCAGTTACAGATTAATAAGGTACAGTATGGGGTCTCAGGTTAGTATATAGTATTGTGCAGTAACAGGTTAATAAGGTACAGTATGGGGGTCTCAGGTTAGTATACAGTATTGTGTAGTTACAGATTAATAAGGTACAGTATGGGGGTCTCAGGTTAGTATACAGTATTGGGCATTTACAGGTTAATAAGATGCAGTATGGGGGTCTCAGGTTAGTATAAAGTATTGTGCAGTTACAGGTTATGAAGGTGCATTATGGGGGTCTCAGGTTAGTATACAGTATTGTGTAGTTACAGGTTAATAAGGTACAGTATGGGGTCTCGGGTTAGTATACAGTATTGGGCAGTTACAGGTTAATAAGTTGCAGTATGGGGGTCTTAGGTTAGTATACAGTATTGTGCAGTTACAGGTTATGAAGGTGCATTATGGGGGTCTCAGGTTAGTATACAGTATTGTGCAGTTACAGGTTAATAAGGTACAGTATGGGGGTCTCAGGTTAGTATACAGTATTGGGCAGTTACAGGTTAATAAGATGCAGTATGGGGTCTCAGGTTAGTATACAGTATTGTGCAGTTACAGGTTAATAAGGTACAGTATGGGGGTCTCAAGTTAGTATACAGTATTGGGCAGTTACAGGTTAATAAGGTACAGTATGGGGGTCTCAGTTTAGTATGCAGTATTGTGCAGTTACAGGTTAATAAGGTACAGTATGGGGGTCTCAGTTTAGTATACAGTATTGGGCAGTTACAGGTTAATAAGGTACAGTATGGGGGTCTCAGGTTAGTGTACAGTATTGGGCAGTTACAGGTTATGAAGGTGCATTATGGGGGTCTCAGGTTAGTATACAGTATTGTGCAGTTACAGGTTAATAAGGTGCAGTATGGAGTCTCATGTTAGCATACAGTATTGTACAGGTTAATAAGGTACAGTATGGGGGTCTCAGGTTAGTATACAGTATTGTGCAGTTACAGGTTATGAAGGTGCATTATGGGGGTCTCAGGTTAGTATACAGTATTGTGCAGTTACAGGTTAATAAGGTACAGTATGGGGGTCTCAGGTTAGTATACAGTGTTGTGCAGTTACAGGTTAATAAGGTGCAGTATGGGGTCTCAGGTTAGCATACAGTATTGTGCAGTTACAGGTTAATAAGGTGCAGTATGGGGGTCTCAGGTTAGTATACAGTATTGTGCAGTTACAGGTTAATAAGGTACAGTATGGGGGTCTAAGGTTAGTATACAGTGTTGTGCAGTTACAGGTTAATAAGGTGCAGTATGGGGTCTCAGGTTAGCATACAGTATTGTGCAGTTACAGGTTAATAAGGTGCAGTATGGGGGTCTCAGGTTAGTATACAGTATTGGGCAGTTACAGGTTAATAAGGTACAGTATGGGGGTCTCAGGTTAGTATACATTATTGGGCAGTTACAGGTTAATAAGGTACAGTATGGGGGTCGCAGGTTAGCATATAGTATTGTACAGGTTAATAAGGTACAGTATGGGGGTCTCAGGTTAGTATACAGTATTGGGCAGCTACAGGTTAATAAGGTACAGTATGGGGGTCTCAGGTTAGTATACAGTATTGTGCAGTTACAGGTTAATAAGGTACAGTATGGGGTCTCAGGTTAGTATACAGTATTGGGCAGTTACAGGTTAATAAGGTACAGTATGGGGGTCTCAGGTTAGCATACAGTATTGTGCAGTTACAGGTTAATAAGGTACAGTATGGGGGTCTCAGGTTAGTATACATTATTGGGCAGTTACAGGTTAATAAGGTATAGTATGGGGGTCTCAGGTTAGCATACAGTATTGTACAGGTTAATAAGGTGCAGTATGGGGTCTCAGGTTAGCATACAGTATTGTACAGGTTAATAAGGTACAGTATGAGAGTCTCAGGTTAGTATACAGTATTGTGCAGTTACAGGTTAATAAGGTACAATATGGGGGTCTCAGGTTAGTATACAGTATTGGGCAGTTACAGGTTAATAAGGTACAGTATGGGGTCTCAGGTTAGTATACAGTATTGTGCAGTTACAGGTTAATAAGGTACAGTATGGGGGTCTCAGGTTAGTGTACAGTATTGTGCAGTTACAGGTTAATAAGGTGCAGTATGGGGTCTCAGGTTAGTATACAGTATTGTGCAGTTACAGGTTAATAAGTTGCAGTATGGGGGTCTAAGGTTAGTATACAGTATTGTGCAGTTACAGGTTAATAAGGTACAGTATGGGGGTCTCAGGTTAGTATACAGTATTGTGCAGTTACAGGTTAATAAGGTGCAGTATGGGGGTCTCAGGTTAGTATACAGTATTGTGCAGTTACAGGTTAATAAGCTACAGTATGGGGGTCTCAGGTTAGTATACAGTATTGTGCAGTTACAGGTTAATAAGGTGCAGTATGGGGTCTCAGGTTAGTATACAGTATTGTGCAGTTACAGGTTAATAAGATGCAGTATGGGGTCTCAGGTTAGTATACAGTATTGTGTAGTTACAGATTAATAAGGTACAGTATGGGGTCTCAGGTTAGTATACAGTATTGTGCAGTTACAGGTTAATAAGGTGCAGTATGGGGGTCTCAGGTTAGTATACAGTATTGTGCAGTTACAGGTTAATAAGGTGCAGTATGGGGTCTCAGGTTAGTATACAGTATTGTGTAGTTACAGGTTAATAAGGTACAGTATGGGGGTCTCAGGTTAGTATACAGTATTGTGCAGTTACAGGTTAATAAGGTACAGTATGGGGGTCTCAGGTTAGTATAAAGTATTGTGCAGTTACAGGTTAATAAGGTACAGTATGGGGGTCTCAGGTTAGTATACAGTATTGGGCAGTTACAGGTTAATAAGGTACAGTATGGGGGTCTCAGGTTAGTATACAGTATTGTGTAGTTACAGGTTAATAAGGTACAGTATGGGGTCTCAGGTTAGTATACAGTATTGTGCAGTTACAGGGTAATAAGGTACAGTATGGGGTCTCAGGTTAGTATACAGTATTGGGTAGTTACAGGTTAATAAGATGCAGTATGGGGGTCTCAGGTTAGTATACAGTATTGTGCAGTTACAGGTTAATAAGATGCAGTATACAGTGTTGGACACTCATGGGTTAGGAAGGTACATTATGGGGAAGTCTTATGTAATGACAAGTACTAAACAGAGACATCACTATTGCTGTCATATAACCTATTTGAATGCCAGTGTTTATGTGATTTCTCTCATTTTTTTTTCCCATATAGGTGGTGAGAGTCCACAATCTATTACTCCTGTGAATTACCTTTCCTGACCACTAGGAAGAAGCAAAGATTCACAAACTCCAAGAGCACTATAAATCCCCTTTCTCCTCTATTGTAACTTGTGTTTGCCTTAGCTGGAGGTGGGTGGAGAATGAAGGTGCTCCTGAAGTTTCTGTCGGAGGGGTCACATTAAACAGCCACTTGTGACAAATTTGCCCATTCATGGGCGCACATTAAGATAGCATCTCACTTGTAATCTAGCCAACGATATGCATTATAACCAGTCTAATACTGTGTTTTGCTTCTAAATGTATCTGCCCTCCTCCTGTCTGTTCTGCAGAAGAGAGCTCATCTGGATTTAAACATCTTGTGCGCTTATCTATAGCAGAAATGTAGGCGCCATGATTCCCTCAAGTAAGCGTAAAAGGTCAGTTTTTTATTGATGTGTCTATTCCTAGTTCAGATAATTCATTTTAAGGGTAAGCTTCTGTCTTATGATCAGGGGTTTGTTTCTGATCAAGAGGTTTTTTTTTTTCCACTTTTTTGTTTATGTTGGTTGTGTTTGTTCCCTTTTTATAAGAAGTATTGCCTTCTTTGGATTTTCAGGATTCTTAATGGTCTGGTCTGATAGTTGCAGGCTATTAAAGCTCAGCAGAGCCGAAGGTCATCTCGGTGGCATTTTTAATTTAATTTGCTAGATTTAGGTTTCTGTATCCTTTGTAGGCATTTAATTTTGAGCCTTGGGAATCTTATCCTAAGGTAAATGGGGCCATGTTACTTTAGCTAAACATACTGATAATCCTTTAGAGGTTAGTCCCTCTTTTATAGATCCTATGGACAGGAAATTAAAATCCTGTACTAGGAGTGCATTTCAATAGGCTGATGAGCCCCTTACTCCGCCGCCACCTACATTACCTACCCCCTAATGTGAGCCCCTTACACCGCCGCCACCTACATTACCTACCCCCTAATGCGAGCCCCTTACTCCGCCGCCACCTACATTACCTACCCCCTAATGTGAGCTCCTTACACCGCCGCCACCTACATTACCTACCCCCTAATGTGAGCCCCTTATACCGCCGCCACCTACATTACCTACCCCCTAATGTGAGCCCCTTATACTGCCGCCACCTACATTACCTAACCCCTAATGTGAGCTCCTACCCCGCCGCCAGCTATATTACCTACCCCCTAATGTGAGCTCCTTACACCGCCGCCACCTACATTACCTACCCCCTAATGTGAGCTCCTACCCCGCTGCCAGCTATATTTAAATTATTAACCCCTAATTTAATCCCCCTACACCGCCGCCAGCTATATTAAATACATTAACCCCTAATCTAATCCCCCTACCCCGCTGCCAGCTATATTAAAATTATTAACCCCTAATTTAATCCCCCTACACCGCCGCCAGCTATATAAAATACATTAACCCCTAATCTAATCCCCCTACACCGCTGCCACCTATATTAACTATATTAACCCTAATTATATTAGGGTTAATATAGTTAATATAGCTATTATATTATATATATATTAACTATATTAACCCTAATTATATTATATATATATATATTAACTATATTAACCCTAATTATATTATATATATATATATTAACTATATTAACCCTATCTAACTCTAACACCCCTAACTTAATTATTATTAAAATAAATCTAAATAATGTTAATAATATTAACTAAATTATTCCTATTTAAATCTAAATACCTATAAAATAAACCCTAAGATAGCTACAATGTAATTAATAATTACATTGTAGCTATTTTAGGGTTTATATTTATTTTACAGGTAACTTGGTATTTATTTTAACTAGGTACAATAGCTATTAAATAGTTAATAACTATTTAATAGCTACCTAGTTAAAATAATTACCAATTTACCTGTAAAATAAAGCCTAACCTAAGTTACAAATACACCTACACTATCAATAAATTAAATAAGCTACAAATATCTAAACTAAAATACAATTAAATACACTAAACTAAATTACAAAAAACAAACACTAAATTACAAAAAATAAAAAAAGATTACCAGAATTTTAAGCTAATTACACCTATTCTAAGCCCCCTAATAAAATAATAAAGTCCCCCAAAATAAAAAAATGCCCTACTCTATTCTAAATTAAAAATTAACCAGCTCTTTTACCAGCCCCAACGTAATCAGCTCTTTTGCCTGTAAAAAAAAATCTGAATCAGCCAATCAGATTGAGCTCGCATTCTATTGGCTGATCGGAACAGCCAATAGAATGCAAGCTCAATCTGATTGGCTTTTTGGATCAGCCAATCGGATTGAACTTGAATCTGATTGGCTGATTGAATCAGCCAATCAGATTTTCTTACCTTAATTCCGATTGGCTGATAGAATCCTATCTTGGATGACGTCATTTAAAGGAAACTTCATTCGTCGTTCAGTCGTCGGGCCAGCTGGATGTTCCGCGTCGGAGGTCGGAAGAAGCCGGAAGAAAGAAGATTGAAGATGCCGCTTGGAGGAAGACTTCGCCCCGATGGAGGACCTCTTGTTTGCCGCTTGGATGAAGACATCGCCGGGATGGAAGACCTCTTCTTTGCCGCTTGGATGAAGACATAGCCGGGATGGAGGACCACATCTGGATGAAGAGTTCGGCCCGGCTGGGTGAAGACGACTCAAGGTAGGGAGATCTTCTGGGGGTTAGTGTTAGGTTTTTTTTAAGGGGGGTTTGGGTGGGTTTAGAGTAGGGGTATGTGGGTGGTGGGTTGTAATGTTGGGGGGTGGTATTGTGGGGGTTTTTACAGGCAAAAGAGCTGATTACTTTGGGGAAATGCCCAGCAAAAAGCCCTTTTTAAGGGCTGGTAAAAGAGCTGGTTACTTTTTTATTTAGAATAGGGTAGGGCATTTTTTTTATTTTGGGGGGCTTTATTATTTTATTAGGGGGCTTAGATTAGGTGTAATTAGCTTAAAATTCTTGTAATCTTTTTTTATTTTTTGTAATTTAGTGTTTGTTTTTTTTTGTAATTTAGTTTAGTGTATTTAATTGTATTTTAGTTTAGATATTTGTAGTTTATTTAATTTATTGATAGTGTAGGTGTATTTGTAACTTAGGTTAGGATTTATAAATTGGTAATTATTTTAACTAGGTAGCTATTAAATAGTTATTAACTATTTAATAGCTATTGTACCTAGTTAAAATAAATACCAAGTTACCTGTAAAATAAGTATAAACCGTAAAATAGCTACAATGTAATTATTAATTATATTGTAGCTATCTTAGGGTTTATTTTATAGGTAAGTATTTAGATTTTTTTTTTTTTTTTATATATAATTTTTATTGAGGCTATTAACGATATGATATACAATCATAAAAAAAGAAAAACATATTTCACAGTTTGAGTACATCTGCAACAAGTCACCGGATAAATTCAAGTTCAAAATAACAGTAAATGTTGGTGTATCACATTAATAGTCTTAAATAGTAAACACAAATTGAGAATAAACCTCAGGTTTTCCATTTTTGTTATTAATAAGCTAGGACGTTTAATAGTTTGAGTTATCATATTTTTGGAAATATGGTTATATAGAATACAGCGCGCGTTTAACATCAAAACTTCTTTTGAATCATATTAATACGCCATATGTTTCGCTTGTACTCATGTTACTATCTTTTCCACGTAACTCACATAGATTGTTGATAATTGCGGTTATTTTCAAGGGAAACCGCCAAATAAGTGTCTGGCTTAAATTATAAAGAACCAGGAAACTATAAAGGGATGGGGGGGGGGGAGGAGACCAGCCAATTTATGCGACGTAAATATGCTTAGACTATTATTATTAATATGGGAGCAGTAATGATATTGAGCTAGATGCCATGGTCGCAAAGATAGCATGTATTGTTATGGTGAGATTGCTAAATCAATGACTAGCAGGGGTCACTGCAGAGAACACACATATCAACCCAGAAGAGCATGAAGGGAGAGAATCCAAACAGTAGAAATAGTTAGCTTCAGTGAGACCAGATGGATGTGGAGTTTATATCCTTAAACCTGTCTCATATATCCTACCTAATAAACAGAGTTAACATACCATATCTGGAGGACACCAGGACACAGGGATTGTGAGTAAATAAGAGTTAAGCTCTCAAAGTAGTCTAAAGCTGATTCTACTTCCCAGCATGCAAAGGATAATATGATACGCAATAGTTCAGAATAGTAATGCAGGCATAAGTCGTGTCTCATGGGTGTGGGCCCTACACCCATGAACAAGCAAACATAAACCATGGTATATGCATAGTAGCCTGGTAATTGTCATCCAAGCAGGAGTTTAAATGGCTTATATACATATCTTTCTCCGTACCTTAGCACAAAGCGATTTACATCCAGAATATATACATTATTAGGTACTCAGTGTCCTTCAAAATATTAATATCAGTCACTATCAAACTGGTACATTCATATGCGTCCCATGGGTATTAGTTATGAGGATGGTGACTATATATGAAAATAAGAAGATTAAACCACAAACTCATAGCCTAACTATATATAGGTATGCAATCTATAGTAACTAAATAAAACATAAGAACAGAGGTTGAAATATGGAGAAAGGCTATTCTGCAGCAGAGTATGCTTAGGTTAATAGTCTGTCAGTAACGTAAAGTATTATAAGCACTACATTGAGTTCAATTATTATCCATGCAAATATAACAAGCTTGCAACATATAAAGGTATACAAAAAACAGTTGTTAGTTACTTCTAGTCCACATGTCGTGAGTACCCCATTGTTTTGCTTGAAGATGGAGAAATCATCTATATTCACAGACCCATGGGGGGGGGGGGTTGGGAGAGCCTTAGGTTAAACTAAAACTGGGACCTGGGCAGTGAGATACTGGCATGAGAGGCTAGTGATGTGCAGGCAGGAAATTGGTATACTTCCATTCTTAGAGGAAACAATGAACTCTCCTCACAGAGACATCACTTAAGAGTATAACTATGTTAAATATATACATAGGCAATACACATAGTAAAACATACAATTAAAGCATAATGACAATACTTAGTGTCCAATATCTAATATGAGCCAGCTGTAGAGACCAGTGAACTATGACTAAAAAGTCTTCAAAGAAAAAACTATAACAAGAGAGTTCACTGAAGTAGCGGCACAAGATTTCTCTGTTTATACAGCGTCATCCAACGCCCACTCGCCCTGTTTGATTGAGTCCCATATTTTGCTGCAAATTGTAAAGAAATGGGCTAATCAACCAATGCCGGGCTCCAGACCTATGCAAGTCCTGTGACTCAGGAACGATCCTTGCTGCTGAATCTGTAGAACCGTGATATTGGGCTGATTGAACTTGCCTACCTGATTGCAAGTGGCCCCTTGTAGTAAGCGTCCCGGTGCTTAAGTCTCTCCCCCGACTGTGTGCAGAGTGGAACGCAGCCACAGCTCCGGCAAGCGCTTTACTGGGCTTCAGCACCTGGCCTGCTGAAGTCGGCCTCTTGAGAGGAGCCAAGCTTGAGACTGGCAGATACTCCCGCGTGGTTTCGGTTTCTCCTGTCAGCTTATCAATACCTGTAGGGGCGCAAGCGGCACAGATATAGGTCCCATCGCCCTGTCATCTCTGCTGCACACTCCAATACAGTTGGAATCCAGGGGTGTAAAAGCTGCCTGAATGGAATCTAAAAAAGCTAGTCGGTGCTCCCATAGTAGTGATTCAAGCACCTCCAATATGGCGATGGGGTTCGCCATTGGGTCTCCGCGCAGAGTAGATGCTGACAGAATTGTTGAGGTGGAGGGTTGCAGCTGCAGTCGCTAAGTTAGATGTTTTAGCCTTTTAAGAATTGATGAAGGTGGTAACAAACCTCTGGGAAGTCTTGACATCTTATGCACACCAATTATGCTCCAATGGCGGTTCTCAAGCCATGCTGTATTTTACCCTGTAGTTTTCTTGGCAATCAAATATAGAGGATTCCCAAACACATTTCCTCAGCCAAAGGGTGCTAATTTTATAGATAGTACTTGTGTTGAAAAGAGAGTGTTATTTTGGGGTAGATTACCCTGAATTATTAGGCATTTGAAAGCTTATTATCAGGAGCTTCAGGGATCTGCGTCTTATCCCATTGCATGCTGGCTCCGCCCCCCAGGTAAGTATTTAGATTTAAATAGGAATAATTTAGTTGTTAATATTAATATTATTTAGATTTATTTTAATAATAATTAAGTTAGGGGTGTTAGAGTTAGATAGGGTTAATATAGTTAATATAGGTGGCAGCGGTGTAGGGGGATTAGATTAGGGGTTAATGTATTTAATATAGCTGGCGGCGGTGTAGGGGGATTAAATTAGGGGTTAATAATTTAAATATAGCTGGCGGCAGTGTAGGGGGATTAGATTAGGGGTTAATGTATTTAATATAGCTGGCGGCGGTGTAGGGGGGTTAAATTAGGGGTTAATTTAAATATAGCTGGCGGCGGGGTAGGAGCTCACATTAGGGGGTAGCTAATGTAGGTGGCGGCGGTGTAAGGAGCTCACATTAGGGGGTAGGTAATATAGCTGGCAGCGGGGTAGGAGCTCACATTAGGGGGTAGGTAATATAGCTGGCAGCTGGGTAGGAGCTCACATTAGGGGGTAGGTAATATAGCTGGCAGCGGGGTAGGAGCTCACATTAGGGGGTAGGTAATATAGCTGGCGGCGGGGTAGGAACTCACATTAGGGGGTAGGTAATATAGCTGGTGGCGGGGTAGGAGCTCACATTAAGGGGTAGGTAATATAGCTGGTGGCGGGGTAGGAGCTCACATTAAGGGGTAGGTAATATAGCTGGCGGCGGGGTAGGAGCTCACATTAGGGGGTAGGTAATATAGGTGGCGGCGGAGTAAGGGGCTCACATTAGGGGTAGGTAATGTAGGTGGCGGCGGTGGAAGGGGCTCACATTAGGGGGTAGTTAATGTAGGTGGCAGCGGGGTCCGGGGCGGCGGTTTAGGGGTTAATAACTTTATTAGGTGCGGCGGGGTCTGGGAGTGGCGGTTTAGGGGTTAATAACTTTATTAGATGCGGCGGGGTATGGGAGTGGCGGTTTAGGGGTTAATAACTTTATTAGGTGCGGCGGGGTCCGGGAGCGGCGGTTTAGGGGTTAATAACTTTATTAGATGCGGCGGGGTCTGGGAGGGGCGGTTTAGGGGTTAATACATTTATTATTAGTAGAGTGAGGGGAGATAGCAAATAGAGGGGTATACGTGTCGGGCTATGTTTGGGAGGCGTGTTAGACAGTACAAGAGATTTAATACTTTAGTCAGTTTTTGTAGGCACCGGCAGTTTCTAAAGTGCCGTAAGTCACTGGCGACTACAAAAATTTGTACTTACGCAGATTTCTGGACGTTGCTAGTTTGTCAGACTTACGGCACTTTAGCATCTGGCGGCGCCGTATATGGGATAGCTCGAGTTGCGAACTGAAACTACGGGCGGCGCAGGTTTCTACGCTTGCGCCGAAACCTGCGCCGTATATTGGATCGCGCCCCTATGTTTTCCATGTTTTCTTTGTGTTGCTGTTATGAATATTTTTTTAGATCTATTCTTAAGCAAGCCTTGTGGCATTATTCCTGGTCTGTTGATTTGGTTTCTATATCTAGATTTTTATCTCTTTCATTTCTGGGGAAGAAAATGAAGTTATTACCTTGACTTCATTATTTCTACTGTGTATGGAGGTAAGGGAGTTTTCTTCCTTAAGACATTTTGTCTATGGGTTTATTTATAGTTTCTTATTGTTTTTTGTTGCAAAGAACAGATATTTACCTCATCTCTGTAAAATGCCTCCTCTTATACTTCATGGAAGCCTTGTTCTAGCTGGAACAGATCAAAGCAGTCTTTAGAAACCTGTTTGCTCTTTTAACCCCTTAACGACCACAACGTACCATATACTTCGCCGATCGTTAAGGGTTTCCTTGCTACGCAATTGTACCCTCCCTCCACCCTTCTGGTCAGCATGGAGGGAAAGGTTAAGTCAGCATGTAGGTGTGTTCCAGATTCAGATATTCTGGTAGGGGGCAGACTTCTCCTTTATCAGGAGAATAGATTTTGGTATTTTCAAGGTCCCTGAGTTCTATATCGCTCTGTTATATTTCTGGGGATATTTTTTGTTCATCCTACTTGCACTGTGATCAATAGATTCTAGTCTTTCAGGATGAGGTGCAGCTTGGGGGTCTCTGTGTGCACAGAGAGTTATGTTTCCTCAGGAGGTGAGCTTATATATATGCCTCTGCAATCACAGAGGTAAAAAGTATATTAATATAACTGAGATAAGCGGCAGTCTGCAGAGGCTTAGATACAGGGTAATCACAGAGGTAAAAAGTATATTAATATAACTGAGATAAGGGGCAGTCTGCAGAGGCTTAGATACAGGGTAATCACAGATGTAAAAAGTATATTAATATAACTGAGATAAGGGGCAGTCTGCAGAGGCTTAGATACAAGGTAATCACAGAGGTAAAAAGTATATTAATATAACTGAGATAAGGGGCAGTCTGCAGAGGCTTAGATACAGGGTAATCACAGAGGTAAAAAGTATATTAATATAACTGAGATAAGGGGCAGTCTGCAGAGGCTTAGATACAGGGTAATCACAGATGTAAAAAGTATATTAATATAACTGAGATAAGGGGCAGTCTGCAGAGGCTTAGATACAAGGTAATCACAGAGGTAAAAAGTATATTAATATAACTGTTATAAGGGGCAGTCTGCAGAGGCTTAGATACAGGGTAATCACAGAGGTAAAAAGTATATTAATATAACTGAGATAAGGGGCAGTCTGCAGAGGCTTAGATACAGGGTAATCACAGAGGTAAAAAGTATATTAATATAACTGAGATAAGGGGGCAGTCTGCAGAGGCTTAGATACAAGGTAATCACAGAGGTAAAATGTATATTTATATAACTGAGATAAGGAGCAGTCTGCAGAGGCTTAGATACAAGGTAATCACAGAGGTAAAAAGTATATTAATATAACTGAGATAAAGGGCAGTCTGCAGAGGATTAGATATGGGGTAATCACAGAGGTAAAACGTATATTAATATAACTGAGATAAGGAGCAGTCTGCAAAGGATTAGATACAAGGTAATCACAGAGGTAAAACGTGTATTAATATAACTGAGATAAGGAGCAGTCTGCAGAGGCTTAGATACAAGGTAATCACAGAGGTAAAAAGTATATTAATATAACTGAGATAAAGGGCAGTCTGCAGAGGATTAGATATGGGGTAATCACAGAGGTAAAACGTATATTAATATAACTGAGATAAGGAGCAGTCTGCAGAGGATTAGATACAAGGTAATCACAGAGGTAAAACGTGTATTAATATAACTGAGATAAGGAGCAGTCTGCAGAGGCTTAGATACAAGGTAATCACAGAGGTAAAAAGTATATTAATATAACTGAGATAAAGTGCAGTCTGCAGAGGATTAGATATGGGGTAATCACAGAGGTAAAACGTATATTAATATAACTGAGATAAGGAGCAGTCTGCAGAGGATTAGATACAAGGTAATCACAGAGGTAAAACGTGTATTAATATAACTGAGATAAGGAGCAGTCTGCAGAGGCTTAGATACAGGGTAATCACAGAGGTAAAAAGTATCACCTAGATTTGGAGTTTTGCGTTAGAAGGGGTGCGTTAGCTATGCATGCTTTTTTTCCCCGCACCTTTTAAATACCGCTGGTATTTAGAGTTCACAGAATGGCTGCGTTAGGCTCCAAAAAGGGAGCGTAGAGCATAATTTACCAACACTGCAACTCTAAATACCAGCGGTGCTTACGGACGCGGCCAGCTTCAAAAACGTGCTCGTGCACGATTCCCCCATAGGAAACAATGGGGCAGTTTGGGCTGAAAAAAAAACCTAACACCTGCAAAAAAGCAGCGTTCAGCTCCTAACGCAGCCCCATTGTTTCCTATGGGGAAACACTTTCTAAGTCTGCACCTAACACCCTAACATGAACCCCGAGTCTAAACACCCCTAACCTTACACTTATTAACCCCTAATCTGCCGCTCCGTACACCGCCGCAACCTACATTATACCTATGTACCCCTAATCTGCTGCCCCTAATATCGCCGACCCCTATATTATATTTATTAACCCCTAATCTGCCCCCCCCCCATGTCGCTGCTACCTACCTACAATTATTAACCCCTAATCTGCCGACCGGACCTCACCGCTACTATAATAGTTATTAACCCCTAATCCGCCTCACTCCCGCCTCAATAACCCTATAATAAATAGTATTAACCCCTAATCTGCCCTCCCTAACATCACCGACACCTAACTTCAAGTATTAACCCCTAATCTGCCGACCGGACCTCGCCGCTACTCTATTAAATTTATTAACCCCTAAAGCTAAGTCTAACCCTAACACTAACACCCCCCTAAGTTAAATATAATTTTTATCTAACTAAATAAATTAACTCTTATTAAATAAATTATTCCTATTTAAAGCTAAATACTTACCTGTAAAATAAACCCTAATATAGCTACAATATAAATTATAATTACATTGTAGCTATTTTAGGATTAATATTTATTTTACAGGCAACTTTGTATTTATTTTAACCAGGTACAATAGCTATTAAATATTTAATAACTATTTAATAGCTACATAGTTAAAATAATTACAAAATTACCTGTAAAATAAATCCTAACCTAAGTTACAATTAAACCTAACACTACACTATCAATAAATAAATTACATACAAATACCTACAAATTAAATACAATTTAAATAAACTAACTAAAGTACAAAAAATAAAAAAATAATTTACAAACATAAAAATATTACAACAATTTTAAGCTAATTACACCTACTCTAAGCCCCCTAATAAAATAACAAAGCCCCCCAAAATAAAAAAATGCCCTACCCTATTCTAAAATTAAAATTGAAAAGCTCTTTTACCTTACCAGCCCTTAAAAGGGCCTTTTGCGGGGCATGCCCCAAAGAAAACAGCTCTTTTGCCTGTAAAAAAAAAACATACAATACCCCCCCCCAACATTACAACCCACCACCCACATACCCCTAATCTAACCCAAACCCCCCTTAAATAAACCTAACACTATGCCCCTGAAGATCTCCATACCTTATCTTCACCACGCCGGGTATCACCGATCCGTCCAGGCTCCGAAGTCTTCATCCAAGCCCAAGCAGGGGCTGAAGATGTCCATGATCCGGCTGAAGTCTTGGCCCAAGTGGGGGCTGAAGATGTCCATGATCCGGCTGAAGTCTTGGCCCAAGCGGGGGCTGAAGATGTCCATGATCTGGCTGAAGTCTTGGCCCAAGCGGGAGCTGAAGATGTCCATGATCCGGCTGAAGTCTTGATCCAAGCGGGAGCTGAAGAGGTCCATGATCCGGCTGAAGTCTTCTATCAAGCGGCATCTTCAATCTTCTTTCTTCCGGATCCATCTTCATCCCGCCGACGCGGAACATCCATCCTGGCCGAAGACTTCCCGACGAATGACGGTTCCTTTAAGGGACGTCATCCAAGATGGCGTCCCTGGAATTCCGATTGGCTGATAGGATTCTATCAGCCAATTGGAATTAAGGTAGGAAAATTCTGATTGGCTGATGGAATCAGCCAATCAGATTCAAGTTCAATCCGATTGGCTGATTGGATCAGCCAATAGGATTGAACTTGAATCTGATTGGCTTTAGATAGTTTATTTAATTGTATTTATTTGTAGGTATTTGTATGTAATTTGTTTATTGCTAGTGTAGTGTTAGGTTTAATTGTAACTTAGGTTAGGATTTATTTTACAGGTAATTTTGTAATTATTTTAACTAGGTAGCTATTAAATAGTTTTTAACTATTTAATAGCTATTGTACCTGGTTAAAATAAATACAAAGTTGCCT
>NC_069502.1:1220937610-1220997610 GCF_027579735.1 Bombina bombina
TTAGGTTTTCTTGGAGGTGGGTCAGTCTCCTAATCATTTTACTGCCCATTTTACTAGGTCAGTGGCCTCTTCTTGGTTTTTTTTAAGAATGAGGCCTCTGTAGATGAGTTAGGCAGTCTCTTGGTCTTAAATAAAAAGAGAGAAGCGCTCAACCTGAGAACGAACAATAGCATAATAGCTTGTTCTATGGCTAGTTACCACCCAAGAATCAGCCTCTTTTTGCTCAACATGTGCCTTTCACAGAGAAGAACTTTCCTGAAGCATATCAGTCTGATCCTGACTTCACAGTACAGTCCAGCCCCGAAATACCAGGCAATCCCTCTCTGAACGAGAGAAACAGCAAAACCCCAGATGTACATTTTGGGAAGTCTCCCTAAGTGTGATGTGGGAATCCAGACGTGGACCCGTTGCTCAGTGTGCCTAGAGGGATATGGCTGCACCTCACTGACGAGGCCCACATTAGGCCGAAACCTACGTCTGGGGTTTTGCTGTTTCTCTTGTTCAGAGAAGGATTGCCTGGTATTTTGGGGCTGGACTGTACTGTGAAGTCAGGATCAGACTGTTATGCTTCAGGAAAGTAATTCTCTGTGAAAGGCACATGTTGAGCAAAAAGAGGCTGCTTCTTGGGTGGTAACTAGCCATAGAACAAGTTATTATGCTATTGTTCGTTTCCAGGTTGAGCGCTTCTCTCTTTTTATTTAAGTCTCTTGCGCCTAGATTACGAGTTTGGCGTTAGCCTTAAAAAGCACCGTTGAGAGGTCCCAATGCTGCTTTTTAACGCTCGCTGGTATTACGAGTCAGGCAGGAAAGGGTCTACCGCTCACTTTTCTTCCGCGACTCGAGGCTACCGCAAATCCCCTTACATCAAATGCGTATCCTATCTTTTTAATGGGATTTGCCTAACGCTGGTATTAAGAGTCTTGGAAGAAGTGAGCGGTAGACCCTCTCCTGTCAAGACTTCTACCGCATTTAAAAGTCAGTAGTTAAGAGTTTTATGGGCTAACGCCGGAACATAAAACTCTTAACTAAAATGCAAAAAAGTACACTAACACCCATAAACTACCTATTAACCCCTAAACCGAGGCCCCCCCACATCGCAAACACTATAATAAAATTATTTAAACCCTAATCTGCCGACCGGACATCGCCGCCACTTTAATAAATGTATTAACCCCTAAACCGCCGCACTCCCGCCTCGCAAACACTAGTTTAATTTTATTAACCCCTAATCTGCCGTCCCCAACGTTGCCGCTACTATATTAAAGGTATTAACCCCTAAACATAAGTCTAAACCTAACCCTACCCCCCAACTTAAATATAATTTAAATTAAACTAAATAAATTTAACATAATTAAATAAATTAAATACTTACCGATAAAATAAACCCTAAGCTAGCTACAATATAACTAATAGTTACATTGTATCTAGCTTAGGATTTATATTTATTTCACAGGGAACTTTGTATTTATTTTAACTAGGTACAATAGTTATTAAATAGTTATTAACTATTTAATAACTACCTAGCTAAAATAAGTACAAAATTACCTGTAAAATAAATCCTAACCTAAGTTACACATAACACTACACTATCATTAAACTAATTACCTAAACTACCTACAATTAATTACAATTAACCCCTTAATGACCGGACCATTTTTCAGTTTTCTTACCCTTAATGACAATGGCTATTTTTAAATTTCTGCAGTGTTTGTGTTTAGCTGTAATTTTCCTCTTACTCATTTACTGTACCCACACATATTATATACCGTTTTTCTCGCCATTAAATGGACTTTCTAAAGATACCATTTTTTTCATCATATCTTATAATTTAATATAAAAAATATATAAAATATGAGGAAAAAATGGAAAAAAACACACTTTTTCTAACTTTGACCTCCAAAATCTGTTACACATCTACAACCACCAAAAAACACCCATGCTAAATAGTTTCTAAATTTTGTCCTGAGTTTAGAAATACCCAATGGTTACATGTTGTTTGCTTTTTTTGCAAGTTATAGGGCAATAAGTACAAGTAGAACTTTGCTATTTCCAAACCACTTTTTTTCAAAATTAGCGCTAGTTACATTGGAACACTGATATCTGCCCGGAATCCCTGAATATCCCTTGACATGTATATATTTTTTTTTTAGAAGACAACCCAAAGTATTGATTTATGCCCATTTTGGTATATTTCATGCCACCATTTCACTGCCAAATGCGAGCAAATAAAAAAAATTGTTCACTTTTTCACAAATTTTGTCACAAACTTTAGGTTTCTCACTGAAATTATTTACAAACAGTTTGTGCAATTATGGCACAAATGGTTGTAAATGCTTCTCTGGGATCCCCTTTGTTCAGAAATAGCAGACATATATGGCTTTGGCGTTGCTTTTTGGTAATTAGAAGGCCGCTAAATGCAGCTGCGCACCACACGTTTATTATGCCCAGCAGTGAAGGGGTTAATTAGGGATCTTGTAGGGACCTTGAAGGGTTAATTTTAGCTTTAGTGTAGTGTAGTAGACAACCCAAAGTATTGATCTAGGCCCATTTTGGTATATTTCATGCCACCATTTCACCGCCAAATGCGAGCAAATAAAAAAAAAAGTGAAATTTTTCACAATTTTAGGTTTCTCACTTAAATTATTTACAAACAGCTTGTGCAATTATGGCACAAATGGTTGTAAATGCTTCTCTGGGATCTCCTTTGTTCAGAAATAGCAGACATATATGGCTTTGGCGTTGCTTTTTGGCAATTAGGAAGCCGCTAAATGCTGCTGCGCACCACACTTGTATTAAGCCCAGCAGTGAAGGGGTTAATTAGGTAGCTTGTAGAGAGCTTGCAGGCTTAATTTTAGCTTTAGTGTAGAGATTAGCCTCCCACCTGACACATCCCACCCCCTGATCCCTCCCAGACAGCTCTCTTCCCTCCCCCACCCCACAATTGTCCCCGCCATCTTAAGTACAGGCAGAAAGTCTGCCAGTACTAAAATAAAAGGTGTTTTTTTTTTTTTTTTTTTTTTTTTAATTATTCAGCTGTGATGGACCCCTGCCTTAACCCCCAACCTCCCTGATCCCCCCCCAAACACCTCTCTAACCCTCCCCACCTACCTATTTGCCACCATCTTGGGTACTGGCAGCTGTCTGCCAGTACCCAGTTTTCCCCAAAAAATAAAGTGTGTGTTTTTTTTTATTTTTAAATGTTTTTTTCATTTTTTCTGTAGTGTAGCTGCCCCCCCCCCAGTACCCCCACCCCCCCTAACCCTACCAGAGCCTATTATTATTAATTTTTTTACAGTTTGCTGCCCCCCCCTCCCTCTTAACAAAATTCATTGGTGGCAGTGTTTGCTGTGCGCGCGCGCACACACACGCACGCACGCAGGCCCCCCCTCCGCTCGCTCCCGGCATCCGGCGTGCACAATGCACTTGTAGGAACCGGATGCCGGGTAGCGATGGGCCGCCCACCCTCCTCCCTTGTAAGCTCCCACCCACCAACGAACGGCCCCATCGCTACCGGTGCAGAGAGGGCCACAGAGTGGCTCTCTCTGCATCGGATGCTTTTTAAAGGGTATTGCAGGATGCCTCAATATCGAGGCATCACTGCAATACCCTGAGAGCTGCTGGAAGCGATTGCGATCGCTTCCAGCACTCTCTTAGACAACTGACGTACCAGGTACGTCCATTGTCACTAACTGCTAGTTTTTGCAGGACGTACCTGGTACGTCAGTTGTCATTAAGGGGTTAAATTCAATAAACTAAATTACGGAAAAAAAACACTAAATTACAGAAAATAAAAAAAGAATTACAAGAATTTTAAACTAATTACACCTAATCTAATCCCCCTAATAAAATAAAAAAGCCCCCCAAAATAATAAAATTTCCCTACCCTATACTAAATTACAAATAGCCCTTAAAAGGGCCTTTTGCGGGGCATTGCCCCAAAGTAATCTGCTCTTTTACCTGTAAAAGCAAAATACAATACCCCCCAACATTAAAACCCACCACCCACACACCCCTACTCTAAAACCCACCCAATCCCCCCTTAAAAAAACCTAACACTATCCCCCTGAAGATCACCCTACCTTGAGCCGTCTTCACCCAGCCGGGCACAAGTGGTCCTCCATACGGCAGAAGTCTTCATCCGATTGGGGCAGAAGAGGTCCTCCAGAAGGCTTCATCCAGGCGGCATCTTTTATCTTCATCCTTCCGGAGCGGAGCGGGTCGATCTTCAGTCCAGCCGACGCGGAGCCATCCTCTTCAAACGACGTCCTAACGAAGAATGAAGGTTCCTTTAAATGACGTCATCCAAGATGGCGTCCCTTGAATTCCGATTGGCTGATAGGATTCTATCAGCCAATCGGAATTAAGGTAGGAAAAATCCTATTGGCTGATTGGATCAGCCAATAGGATTGAGCTCGCATTCTATTGGCTGATTGGAACAGCCAATAGAATACGAGCTCAATCCTATTGGCTGATTGCATAAAAAAAAAAACGTAATACTAGCGTTGGCTTAAGAGAGCGGTGGGAATTTTTTTTAAACTAATTACACCTAATCTAATCCCCCTAATAAAATAAAAAAAGCCCCCCAAAATAATACAATTTCCCTACCCTATACTAAATTACAAATAGCCCTTAAAAGGGCCTTTTGCGGGGCATTGCCCCAAAGTAATCAGCTCTTTTACCTGTAAAAGCAAAATACAATACCCCCCCAACATTAAAACCCACCCAATCCCCCCTTAAAAAAACCTAACACTATCCCCCTGAAGATCACCCTACCTTGAGCCGTCTTCACCCAGCCGGGCACAAGTGGTCCTCCATACGGCAGAAGTCTTCATCCGATTGGGGCAGAAGTCCTCCAGACGGCAGAAGGCTTCATCCAGGCGGCATCTTCTATCTTCATCCTTCCGGAGCGGAGTGGGTCGATCTTCAATCCAGCCGACGCGGAGCCATCCTCTTCAAACAACGTCCTAACGAAGAATGAAGGTTCCTTTAAATGACGTCATCCAAGATGGCGTCCCTTGAATTCCGATTGGCTGATAGGATTCTATCAGCCAATCGGAATTAAGGTAGCAAAAATCCTATTGGCTGATTGGATCAGCCAATAGGATTGAGATCGCATTCTATTGGCTGATTGGATAAAAAAAAAACGTAATACCAGCGTTGGCTTAAGGGAGCGGTGGGAAAAAAAGGAGCATTAGCCCGCAAGCCTTACCGACAAAAACTCGTAATCTAGCAGTTGGTCTTTCTCCATTTCCATTTTGATGTTTTTTTACTGTTTCTATAGTGGTTTTTGGTAGGGAAATTCAGGCTATTTTTCTGTTTTCTTTATGTTTGTATTTGTAAATATTAATGTTTTATTATAACTCTTTCTAGTATTGTGAGAAGAAAGTTGTATAATCTTATTGCTGCCCCCCTCATTACTCGTGAACTTACCTGCTTGGGTATTAGTTTCCCAGGAATAATGGATTGTGGACTCTCACCGCCTATATGAAAGAAAACATATTTTATACTTACCTAATTAATTTATTTCATGGTGGTGAGAGTCCACGAGACCACGCCCTGTTTTTTTTTTCTGGTGGTAGTTGTTTTTCTTTAGCACCTCTTTTTTCGCATCTCCTATTTTTGTTGTTTGTATTTCCTTTCTTTACCTCTTTTTTGCTTGGCTATATATCAGGCCAGTTACCATAGAGGTGGAAGGGCTCTTGCATGTTGGTACTCTTTGCCTCCTCCTAGTGGTCAGGAAAGGTAATTCCCAGGAGTAAGGGATTGTGGACTCTCACCACCATGAAATAAATTGATCAGGCGAGTATATATTGTTTTTTTTTTTACTGATTGGTCTCCTGTGTTCTGCAGGTTTTAAGCTGAATAACAAGCTGATCCAAGTGCTTGTCGCTCGATACGCAGACAATGAGATGGGAGTTGACTTTGATAATTTTGTTTGCTGTTTGGTGAAGCTGGAGGCCATGTTCAGTAAGTTACCTTTATCCTATTGCATTACTTATACACCGTACTGAGCTTGTATACACCTCATTGAGCTTATATACACCGTACTGAGCTTATATACACCTCACTGAGCTTATATACACCGTACTAAGCTTGTATACACCTCACTGAGCTTATATATACCTCACTGAGCTTATATACACCTCACTGAGCTTATATACACCTCACTGAGCTTATATACACCTCACTGAGCTTATATACACCGTACTAAGCTTGTATACACCTCACTGAGCTTATATATACCTCACTGAGCTTATATACACCTCACTGAGCTTATATACACCTCACTGAGCTTATATACACCTCATTGAGCTTATATACACCGTACTGAGCTTATATACACCGTACTGAGCTTATATACACCGTACTGAGCTTGTATACACCTCACTGAGCTTATATATACCTCACTGAGCTTATATACACCTCACTGAGCTTATATACACCTCACTGAGCTTATATACACCTCACTGAGCTTATATACACCGTACTGAGCTTGTATACACCGTACTGAGCTTGTACACACCGTACTGAGCTTGTACACACCGTACTGAGCTTGAATACACCGTACTGAGCTTGTATACACCCCACTGAGCTTATATACACCTCACTGAGCTTATATACACCTCACTGAGCTTGTATACACCCCACTGAGCTTGTATACACCTTACTGAGCTTGTATGCACCGTACTGAGCTTGTATGCACCGTACTGAGCTTGTATACACCGTACTGAGCTTGTATACACCGTACTGAGCTTGTATACACCGTACTGAGCTTGTATACACCGTACTGAGCTTGTGTACACCGTACTGAGCTTGTATGCACCTCACTGAGCTTGTATACACCTCACTGAGCTTGTATACACCGTACTGAGATTGTATGCACCGTACTGAGCTTGTATGCACCTCACTGAGCTTATGTACACCGTACTGAGCTTGTATGCACCGTACTGAGCTTGTATACACCTCAATGAGCTTATATACACCTCACTGAGCTTATATACACCGTACTGAGCTTGTATGCACCGTACTGAGCTTGTATACCCCTCACTGAGCTTGTATACACCGTACTGAGCTTGTATACACCGTACTGAGCTTGTATACCCCTCACTGAGCTTGTATACACCGTACTGAGCTTGTATACACCGTACTGAGCTTGTATACACCGTACTGAGCTTGTATACACCGTACTGAGCTTGTATACACCGTACTGAGCTTGTATGCACCGTACTGAGCTTGTATGCACGGTACTGAGCTTGTATACACCTCACTGAGCTTGTATACACCTCACTGAGCTTGTATACACCGTACAGAGCTTATATACACCTCACTGAGTTTATATACACCTCACTGAGTTTATATACACCTCACTGAGTTTATATACACCTCACTGAGTTTATATACACCTCACTGAGCTTGTATACACTGTACTGAGCCTATATGCACCTCACTGAGCTTATATACACTGTACATAGCTGATATACACCTCACTGAGCTTATATACATATGCTATAAATGTGTGTGTGTGTATATAAATGTGTGTGTGTGTATATAAATGTGTGTGTGTATATAAATGTGTGTGTGTGTGTGTATATAAATGTGTGTGTGTATATAAATGTGTGTGTGTATAAATGTGCGTGTGTGTGTATAAATGTGCGTGTGTGTATGTATAAGTGTGTGAGTATAAATGTGTGTGTGTATGTGTAAATGTACGTGTGTGTGTGTATATATAAATGTGTGTGTATACACCGTACTGAGCTTGTATACACCGTACTGAGCTTGTATGCACCGTACTGAGCTTGTATGCACCGTACTGAGCTTGTATGCACCGTACAGAGCTTGTATGCACCTCACTGAGCTTGTATACACCGTACTGAGCTTGTATACCCCTCACTGAGCTTGTATACACCGTACTGAGCTTGTATGCACCGTACTGAGCTTGTATGCACCGTACTGAACTTGTATACACCGTACTGAGCTTATATACACCGTACTGAGCTTGTATGCACCGTACTGAGCTTGTATACACCGTACTGAGCTTGTATGCACCGTACTGAGCTTGTATGCACCGTACTGAGCTTGTATGCACCGTACTGAGCTTGTATGCACCGTACTGAACTTGTATACACCTCACTGAGCTTGTATACACCGTACTGAGCTTGTATACACCGTACTCAGCTTGTATACACCGTACTGAGCTTGTATGCGCCGTACTGAGCTTGTATGCACCGTACTGAGCTTGTATGCACCGTACTGAGCTTGTATGCACCGTACTGAGCTTGTATACACCGTACTGAGCTTGTATACACCGTACTGAGCTTGTATACACCGTACTGAGCTTGTATACACCGTACTGAGCTTGTATACACTGTACTGAGCTTGTATGCACCGTACTGAGCTTATGTACACCGTACTGAGCTTATGTACACCGTACTGAGCTTATGTACACCGTACTGAGCTTGTATGCACCGCACTGAGCTTGTATGCACCGTACTGAGCTTGTATACACCTCACTGAGCTTGTATACACCGTACTGAGCTTGTATGCACCGTACTGAGCTTGTATGCACCGTACTGAGCTTGTATGCACCGTACTGAGCTTGTATGCACCGTACTGAGCTTGTATGCACCGTACTGAGCTTGTATACACCGTACTGAGCTTGTATACACCGTACTGAGCTTGTATACACCGTACTGAGCTTGTATACACCGTACTGAGCTTGTATACACCGTACTGAGCTTGTATACACCGTACTGAGCTTGTATACACCGTACTGAGCTTGTATGCACGGTACTGAGCTTGTATGCACGGTACTGAGCTTGTATACACCTCACTGAGCTTGTATACACCGTACTGAGCTTGTATGCACCGTACTGAGCTTGTATGCACCGTACTGAGCTTGTATGCACCGTACTGAGCTTGTATGCACCGTACTGAGCTTGTATGCACCGTACTGAGCTTGTATACACCGTACTGAGCTTGTATACACCGTACTGAGCTTGTATACACCGTACTGAGCTTGTATACACCGTACTGAGCTTGTATACACCGTACTGAGCTTGTATGCACCGTACTGAGCTTGTATGCACGGTACTGAGCTTGTATGCACCTCACTGAGCTTGTATACACCGTACAGAGCTTATATACACCGTACAGAGCTTATATACACCTCACTGAGTTTATATACACCTCACTGAGCTTATATACACTGTACTGAGCCTATATGCACCTCACTGAGCTTATATACACTGTACATAGCTGATATACACCTCACTGAGCTTATATACATATGCTATAAATGTGTGTATGTGTGTGTGTATATAAATGTGTGTGTGTGTGTATATAAATGTGTGTGTGTGTGTATATAAATGTGTGTGTGTATATAAATGTGTGTGTGTGTATATAAATGTGTGTGTGTATATAAATGTGTGTGTGTGTGTATATAAATGTGTGTGTGTATATAAATGTGTGTGTGTATATAAATGTGTGTGTGTGTGTATAAATGTGCGTGTGTGTGTATAAATATGTGTGTGTGTATGTATAAGTGTGTGAGTATAAATGTGTGTGTGTGTGTGTGTGTATGTGTAAATGTACGTGTGTGTGTGTATATATAAATGTGTGTATACACCGTACTGAGCTTGTATGCACCGTACTGAGCTTGTATGCACCGTACAGAGCTTGTATGCACCGTACTGAGCTTATATACACATCACTGAGCTTGTATACACCGTACTGAGCTTGTATACCCCTCACTGAGCTTGTATACACCGTACTGAGCTTGTATGCACCGTACTGAGCTTGTATGCACCGTACTGAACTTGTATACACCGTACTGAGCTTATATACACCGTACTGAGCTTGTATGCACCGTACTGAGCTTGTATGCACCGTACTGAGCTTATATACACCGTACTGAGCTTATATACACCGTACTGAGCTTATATACACCGTACTGAGCTTGTATACACCGTACTGAGCTTGTATGCACCGTACTGAGCTTATGTACACCGTACTGAGCTTGTATGCATCGTACTGAGCTTGTATACACCTCACTGAGCTTGTATACCCCTCACTGAGCTTGTATGCACCGTACTGAACTTGTATACACCTCACTGAGCTTGTATACACCGTACTGAGCTTGTATGCACCTCACTGAGCTTATATACACTGTACTGAGCTTGTATGCACCGTACTGAGCTTGTATGCACCGTACTGAGCTTGTATACCCCTCACTGAGCTTGTATACACCGTACTGAGCTTGTATACCCCTCACTGAGCTTGTATACACCGTACTGAGCTTGTATACCCCTCACTGAGCTTGTATACACCGTACTGAGCTTGTATACACCGTACTGAGCTTGTATGCACCGTACTGAGCTTATGTACACCGTACTGAGCTTGTATGCATCGTACTGAGCTTGTATACACCTCACTGAGCTTATATACACCTCACTGAGCTTATATACACCTCACTGAGCTTGTATGCACCGTACTGAGCTTGTATGCACCGTACTGAGCTTGTATACCCCTCACTGAGCTTGTATACACCGTACTGAGCTTGTATACCCCTCACTGAGCTTGTATACACCGTACTGAGCTTGTATACACCTCACTGAGCTTATATACACCGTACTGAGCTTGTATGCACCGTACTGAGCTTATATACACCTCACTGAGCTTGTATACACCTCACTGAGCTTATATACACCGTACTGAGCTTATATACACCGTACCGAGCTTGTATGCACCATACTGAGCTTGTATGCACCGTACTGAGCTTGTATGCACCGTACTGAGCTTGTATGCACCGTACTGAGCTTGTATGCACCGTACTGAGCTTGTATACCCCTCACTGAGCTTGTATACCCCTCACTGAGCTTGTATACACCGTACTGAGCTTGTATACACCGTACTGAGCTTGTATACACCGTACTGAGCTTGTATACACCGTACTGAGCTTGTATACACCGTACTGAGCTTGTATGCACCTCACTGAGCTTGTATGCACCGTACTGAGCTTGTATGCACCTCACTGAGCTTGTATACACCTCACTGAGCTTGTATACACCTCACTGAGCTTATGTACACCGTACAGAGCTTATATACACCTCACTGAGTTTATATACACCTCACTGAGCTTATATACACTGTACATAGCTGATATACACCTCACTGAGCTTATATACACTGTACATAGCTGATATACACCTCACTGAGCTTATATACACTGTACATAGCTGATATACACCTCACTGAGCTTATATACATATGCTATAAATGTGTATATGTGTGTGTATATAAATGTGTGTGTGTGTGTGTGTGTATATAAATGTGTGTGTGTGTGTGTATATAAATGTGCGTGTGTGTGTATAAATGTGCGTGTGTGTGTATAAATATGTGTATATAAATGTGTGTATGCATAAGTGTGTGAGTATAAATGTGTGTATGTGTATAAATGTGTGTGTATGTGTAAATGTACGTGTGTGTGTATATATAAATGTGTGTGTGTGTGTGTATGTATATATATATATATATATATATATATATATATATATATATAAATGTGTGTATGTAAATGTGTGTGCATGTGTATGAATACATTTGCATGTATGTATGTATGTGTGTGTGTAAATGTGCGTGTATGTGCATGTATCTGTGTGTGTGTGTATGTATGTGTGTATAAATGTAGGTGTGTGTATATAAATGTGTGTGTATATAAATGTGTGTATGTACAGTATGTGTATAAATGTGCGTGTGTGTGTGTATGTATATGAATGTGTGTGTATATGTGTGTGTGTATAAATGTGCATGTATGTATGTGTAGAAATGCATATGTGTATGTGTGAGTGTGTATAAATATGCATTTATGTGTGTGCGAGTGTGTGTATAAATGCATATATGTATGTGTGTGTGTGCGAGTGTGTATAAATATGCATTTGTGTGTGTGTGTATAAATGCATATATGTATGTGTGTGTATGTGCGAGTGTATAAATATGCATTTGTGTGTGTGTGTGTGTGTGTGTGTATGTGCGAGTGTGTATAAATATGCATTTGTGTGTGTGCGAGTATGTGTGTGTATAACTGCATATATGTGTGTGTGTGCGAGTGTGTGTGTGTAAATATGCATTAATGTGTGTGTGCAAGTGTGTGTGTATGTGTATAAATGCATATATGTGTGTGTATAAATGTATGTGTGTGTATAAATATGCATTTATGTGTGTGTGCAAGTGTGTGTATGTGTATAAATGCATATATGTATGTGTGTGTTGTGTGTATGTGTATAAATGCATATATGTATGTGTGTGTTGTGTGTATGTGCGAGTGTGTGTGTATAAATGTAAGTGTGTGTGTATAAATATGCATTTATGTGTGTGTGCAAGTGTGTGTGTGTGTATGTGTGTGTTGTGTGTATGTGTATAAATGCATATATGTATGTGTGTGCAAGTGTGTATGTGTATAAATGCATATATGTGTGTGTGTGCAAGTGTGTATGTGTATAAATGCATATATATATGTATGTGTGTGTTGTGTGTATGTGCGAGTGTGTGTGTATAAATGCATATATGTGTGTGTGAGAGTGTGTGTGTGTGTGTATAAATGCATATATGTGTGTGAGTGTGTGTGTATAAATGCATATATGTGTGCGAGTGTGTGTGTATAAATGCATATATGTATGTGTGTGTGTGTGTGTGCGAGTGTGTGTGTGTATAAATGCATATATGTGTGTGTGTGTGTGCGAGTGTGTGTGTATAAATGCATATATGTATGTGTGTGTGTGTGTGTGCGAGTGTGTGTGTATAAATGCATATATGTGTGTGTGTGTGCGAGTGTGTGTGTATAAATGCATATATGTGTGTGTGTGTATAAATGTATGTGTGTGTGTATAAATGCATATATGTGTGTGTGTGTGCGAGTGTGTGTGTGTATAAATGCATATATGTGTGTGTGTGTATAAATGTATGTGTGTGTGTATAAATGCATATATGTGTGTGTGTATAAATGTATGTGTGTGTGTGTATAAATATGCATTTATGTGTGTGTGCAAGTGTGTGTGTGTATGTGTATAAATGCATATATGTATGTGTGTGTTGTGTGTGTATAAATGCATTTATGTGTGTGTGTGTATGTGTATAAATGCATATATGTATGTGTGTGTTGTGTGTGTGTGCGAGTGTGTGTGTATAAATGCATATATGTGTGTATGTGTGTGTGTATAAATGCATATATGTGTGTGTGTGTGCGAGTGTGTGTGTATAAATGCATATATGTGTGTGTGTGTATAAATGTATGTGTGTGTGTGTATAAATGCATATATGTGTGTGTGTGTATAAATGTATGTGTGTGTGTATAAATATGCATTTATGTGTGTGTGCAAGTGTGTGTGTGTATGTGTATAAATGCATATATGTATGTGTGTGTTGTGTGTGTATAAATGCATTTATGTGTGTGTGTGTGTATGTGTATAAATGCATATATGTATGTGTGTGTTGTGTGTGTGTGTGTGCGAGTGTGTGTGTATAAATGCATATATGTGTGTATGTGTGTGTGTATAAATATGCATTTATGTGTGTGTGCGAGTGTGTGTGTGTATAAATGCATATATGTATGTGTGTGTTGTGTGTATGTGCGAGTGTGTGTATAAATGTGCATGTATGTTTGTAAGCTTTTTTTTCAGCACATGCTCAGTCTGCAGGTTAATAAAAATGTGTGTTGTTGTTTTTTTTTTTTTTTAAGTATTTAAAATATAACTCAGATGTACTTTTACATATTGAAACTTTTGCAATGTAAAGAGACATTCTGGTGAAAATATAAATGCACCTAGATGAATTACATGTTTGAATAGAAAGATATTTGTGATATAAATGTATTGTCAAAAATGCTTCTAGTAAAAGTTATCACTGTTTTAGTGTTAACATTTTTTCTCTGCACATGCATGTGAAGCATAGCTAGATATTCTCAGTGCACCAGCATTTTAAATACTGCAGCTCCCCAGAGAGCCAGTGGGGTTTGTATCATGTCAGCAATTAACAAATTAAGTCATTACCAGATGGTTTCAAGCATCTTAGGCTCTCTTTGAGAAAGTGCTGTGTTTAAAAAGCTGGTGCACGGTGCATACTTAAGTACACTTTTGAAACGGCTATAGCTTTTATTAGATGCATTTTGCTAATGTATATTACAAGATTGCATTTCATGTATTACATGTATAGCTTATGTGACAGCCGTGTATAGTATGTGTGACAGCCGTGTATAGTATGTGTGACAGCCGTGTATAGTATGTGTGACAGCCGTGTATAGCAGATATGAAGTCTGTAGTGTGCACATCCAATAAAGTACATGTCAAAGGGGGCAAAACAAACAATGAAAGTATACTTACTAGCCATTATTAACAGTTTATATTACAATCACAGGGTGGTTTTTGTCCCTCCAGTACAGGAAATGTGTGAAATAAGAGCGCTACTTAGATGACATGGCCCGTCTTGCTCATTACTGTATTTGCCTTTCAGGATTTTTTAAGGCAATGGATCAGGAAGGCGGCAACTCAGTGGTGATGAACCTGGGCGAGGTGAGTACAACCTGCTGCTTTCTAACCTTGTGAAGAAGTAAATTCTTATCTTTATCTCTTCCATCATAAGAGTAAACCACATACAGCCCTAGATTATTATTAATATTACTATCAGTATTAATATCAGTATTATTATTAGTATCAGTTTTCATATCAGTAGTATTATCAGTATTATTATCAGCATTAATACTACTACTACTACTACTACTAGTAATACTGATAATAATCATGATAATAATACTGTAACTACTATTACTAATAATAATATTGATACTACTACTAATAATAATACTATAACTACTAATAATAATAATAATACTGATACTAATGGAAATAATAGTAATAATAATAATACTACTAATAATAATAATAATACTGATACTAATACTACTAATAATGCTGATAGTATTATTATTAGTAGTATTATTATTATCAGCATTATTATTATTAGTATCCGTATTATTATTATTATTAGTAGTATCATCATTCGTATTATTATTAACATTATTATTAGTAGTAGTATAAGTATTATTATTATTATCATCAATATTATTATTAGTAGTAGTATCAGTATTATTATTAGTAGTAGTAATATTATTATCAGTATTAGTAGTATTATCCATATTATTATTATCAGTATATTATTATTATTATTATTATTAATAATAATAACAACAGTATTATAATTAGTAGTATCACTATTATTATTATCAGTATTATTATTAGTAGTAGCAGTAATAATAATAACAATAATACTGATACTACTACTACTACTACTACTACTACTACTACTACTAATAATAATAATAATAATAATAATAATAATAATAATAATACTAATAATACTGATACTAATAATAATAATACTGATAGTACTAATAATAATATTCATAATATTAATACTGATGGTAATAATATCAGTATTATTAGTACCAATAGTATTATTATTAGTATTATTATCATCATTATTATAATTATCATCAGTATTGTTATTAGTATCAGTATTATTAGTAGTATCAGTTTTATTATTATTATTAGTATTATTTTCATCAGTATTATTATTATCATTATTATTAGTAGTAGTATCAGTATTGTTATTAGTAGTATCAGTATTATTATTATTAGTAGTAGTAGTAGTAGTAGTAGTATCAGTATTATTATTATTAGTAGTAGTAGTATCAGTATTATTATTATTATTATTATTAGTATCAGAATTATTATTATTAGCATCAGTATTATTATTAGTAGTAGTATCAGTATTATTAGTAGTATCAGTATTATTATTATTAGTAGTAGTATCAGTGTTATTATTAGTATTATTATTATTAGTAGTAGTATCAGTATTATTATTAGTAGTATCAGTATTATTATTATTATTAGTATCAGTATTATTATTATTATTATTATTATTAGTAGTAGTAGTATCAGTATTATTATTAGTAGTATCAGTAGTATTATTATTAGTAGTATCAGTATAATTATTATTATTATTAGTAGTAGTAGTATCAGTGTTATTATTAGTAGAATATCGGTGTTATTAGTAGTAGTAGTATCAGTTTTATTATTATTATTAGTAGTAGTAGTAGTAGTAGTATCAGTATTATTATTAGTAGTATCAGTATTATTATTATTATTAGTAGTAGAAGTAGTATCAGTGTTATTATTAGTAGTATCAAACAAGGCTGTGTGTAATATAGAATAGCTAAGGAGTCACATAGAACAAACCATTTTAAACAACTGTGAGATTGAAACAATTGAAAAGCAAATTGATATTAATACATGGAACCATCTCCCAGCAGATGTGGTCAACCCATCACCATAGCAACTCTGAGCATTCTTGTACATAAAACAGTAGATCGTTATGGGCAGACTATATGGTTATTTGTACATAGAACAGTACATAGTTATGGAGCAGACTATATAGTTATTTATACATAGAACAGTGGATAGTTATGGAGCAGACTATATAGTTATTTATACATAGAACAGTGGATAGTTATGGAGCAGACTATATGGTTATTTGTACATAGATCAGTAGATACTTATGGGGCAGACTATATGGTTATTTGTACATAGAACAGTAGATAGCTATAGGGCAGACTATATGGTTATTTGTACATAGAACAGTAGATAGCTATAGGGCAGACTATATGATTATTTATACATAGATCAGTAGATACTTATGGGGCAGACTATATGGTTATTTGTACATAGAACAGTGGATACTTATGGGGCAGACTATATGGTTATTTGTACATAGAACAGTAGATAGTTATGGGGCAGACTATATGGTTATTTGTACATAGAACAGTAGATAGTTATGGGGCAGACTATATGGTTATTTGTACATAGAACAGTAGATAGCTATAGGGCAGACTATATGGTTATTTGTACATAGAACAGTAGATAGTTATGAAGCAGACTATATGCTTATTTGTACATAGATCAGTAGATAGCTATGGGGCAGACTATATGGTTATTTGTACATAGATCAGTAGATAGCTATAGGGCAGACTATATGGTTATGTGTATATAGATCAGTAGATAGCTATAGGGCAGACTATATGCTTATTTGTACATAGATCAGTAGATAGTTATGGGGCAGACTATATGGTTATTTGTACATAGATCAGTAGATAGCTATAGGGCAGACTATATGGTTATGTGTATATAGATCAGTAGATAGCTATAGGGCAGACTATATGGTTATTTGTACATAGAACAGTAGATGGCTATAGGGCAGACTATATGATTATTTATACATAGAACAGTGGATAGTTATGAAGTAGACTATATGCTTATTTGTACATAGATCAGTGGATAGCTATGGGGCAGACTATATGGTTATTTGTACATAGATCAGTAGATAGTTATGGGGCAGACTACATGGTTATTTGTACATAGAACAGTAGATGGCTATAGGGCAGACTATATGATTATTTATACATAGAACAGTGGATAGTTATGAAGTAGACTATATGGTTATTTGTACATAGATCAGTAGATAGCTATAGGGCAGACTACATGGTTATTTGTACATAGAACAGTAGATAGATATAGGGCAGACTATATGGTTATTTGTACATATAACAGTGGATAGTAATGGGGCAGACTATATGGCTATTTGTACATAGAACAGTAGATAGCTGTAGGGCAAACTATATGGTTATTTGTACATAGAACAGTAGATAGCTATAGGGCAGACTATATGGTTATTTGTACATAGAACAGTAGATAGCTATAGGGCAGACTATATGGTTATTTGTACATAGATCAGTAGATAGCTATAGGGCAGACTATATGGTTATTTGTACATAGATCAGTAGATAGCTATAGGGCAGACTATATGGTTATGTGTATATAGATCAGTAGATAGCTATAGGGCAGACTATATGGTTATTTGTACATAGAACAGTAGATGGCTATAGGGCAGACTATATGATTATTTATACATAGAACAGTGGATAGTTATGAAGTAGACTATATGCTTATTTGTACATAGAACAGTAGATAGTTATGAAGTAGACTATATGCTTATTTGTACATAGATCAGTAGATAGCTATGGGGCAGACTATATGGTTATTTGTACATAGATCAGTAGATAGTTATGGGGCAGACTACATGGTTATTTGTACATAGAACAGTAGATGGCTATAGGGCAGACTATATGATTATTTATACATAGAACAGTGGATAGTTATGAAGTAGACTATATGGTTATTTGTACATAGATCAGTAGATAGCTATAGGGCAGACTACATGGTTATTTGTACATAGAACAGTAGATAGATATAGGGCAGACTATATGGTTATTTGTACATATAACAGTGGATAGTAATGGGGCAGACTATATGGCTATTTGTACATAGAACAGTAGATAGCTGTAGGGCAAACTATATGGTTATTTGTACATAGAACAGTAGATAGCTATAGGGCAGACTATATGGTTATTTGTACATAGATCAGTAGATAGATATAGGGCAGACTATATGGTTATTTGTACATAGAACAGTAGATAGCTATAGGGCAGACTATATGGTTATTTGTACATAGAACAGTGGATAGTAATGGGGCAGACTATATGGCTATTTGTACATAGACCAGTAGATAGCTGTAGGGCAAACTATATGGTTATTTGTACATAGAACAGTGGATAGTTATGGGGCAGACTATATGGTTATTTGTACATAGAAAAGCAGATAGCTATAGGGCAGACTATATGATTATTTATACATAGAACAGTGAATAGTTATGAAGTAGACTATATGGTTATTTGTACATAGAACAGTAGATAGCTGTAGGGCAGACTATTTGGTTATTTGTACATAGATCAGTAGATAGTTATGGGGCAGACTATATGGTTATTTGTACATAGAACAGTAGATGGCTATAGGGCAGACTATATGGTTATTTGTACATAGAACAGTAGATGGCTATAGGGCAGAGTGTATGGTTATTTGTACATAGAACAGTGTATAGTTATGGAGCAGACTATATGGTTATTTCAGTAGATAGCTATAGGGCAGACTATATGGTTATTTGTACATAGATCAGTAGATAGCTATAGGGCAGAGTGTATGGTTATTTGTACATAGATCAGTAGATAGCTATAGGGCAGACTATATGGTTATTTGTACATAGATCAGTAGATAGTTATCGGGCAGACTATATGGTTATTTGTACATAGAACAGTGGATAGCTATAGGGCAGACTATATGGTTATTTGTACATAGATCAGTAGATAGCTATAGGGCAGACAATATGGTTATTTGTACATAGATCAGTAGATAGTTATCGGGCAGACTATATGGTTATTTGTACATAGATCAGTAGATAGTTATGGGGCAGACTATATGGTTATTTGTAAATAGAACAGTGGATAGTTATTGAGCAGACTATATGGTTATTTGTACATAGAACAGTAGATAGTTATGGGCAGACTATATGGTTATTTGTACATAGAACAGCAGATAGCTATAGGGCAGACTATATGGCTATTTGTACATAGAACAATAGATAGTTATGGGGCAGACTATATGATTATTTGTACATAGAACAGTGGATAGTTATTGAGCAGACTATATGGTTATTTGTACATAGAACAGTGGATAGTTATGGAGCAGACTATATGGCTATTTGTACATAGAACAGTAGATAGCTGTAGGGCAAACTATATGTTTATTTGTACATAGAACAGTAGATATATATGGGGCAGACTATATGGTTATTTGTACATAGATCAGTAGATAGCTATAGGGCAGACTATATGGTTATTTGTACATAGAACAGTGGATAGTTATGGAGCAGACTATATGGTTATTTGTACATAGAACAGTAGATAGTTATCGGGAAGACTATATGGTTATTTGTACATAGATCAGTAGATAGTTATCAGGCAGACTATATGGTTATTTGTAGATAGAACAGTTGATAGCTATGGGGCAGACTATATGGTTATTTGTACATAGAACAGTGGATAGTTATGGAGCAGACTATATGGTTATTTGTACATAGAACAGTAGATAGTTATCGGGAAGACTATATGTTTATTTGTAGATAGAACAGTAGATATCTATGGGGCAGACTATATGGTTATTTGAACATAGAACAGTAGATAGTTATGGGGCAGACTATATGGTTATTTGTACATAGATCAGTAGATAGCTATGGGGCAGACTATATGGTTATTTGTACATAGATCAGTAGATAGTTATGGGGCAGACTATATGGTTATTTGTACATAGAACAGTAGATAGCTGTAGGGCAGACTATATGTTTATTTGTACATAGATCAGGAGATAGTTATCGGGCAGACTATATGGTTATTTGTACATAGATCAGTAGATAGTTATGAAGCAGACTATATGGTTATTTATACATAGAACAGTGGATAGTTATGGAGCAGACTATATGGTTATTTGTACATAGATCAGTAGATAGTTATCAGGCAGACTATATGGTTATTTGTAGATAGAACAGTAGATAGCTATGGGGCAGACTATATGGTTATTTGTACATAGATCAGCAGATAGTTATGGAACAGTGGATAGTTACCGGGCAGACTATATGGTTATTTGTACATAGAACAGCAGATAGCTATAGGGCAGACTATATGATTATTTATACATAGAACAGTGGATAGTTATGAAGTTGACTATATGGTTATTTGTACATAGATCAGTAGATAGTTATGGGGCAGACTATTTGGTTATTTGTACATAGATCAGTAGATAGTTATGGGGCAGACTACATGGTTATTTGTACATAGAACAGCAGATAGCTATAGGGCAGACTATATGATTATTTATACATAGAACAGTGGATAGTTATGAAGTTGACTATATGGTTATTTGTACATAGATCAGTAGATAGTTATGGGGCAGACTATTTGGTTATTTGTACATAGATCAGTATATAGTTATGGGGCAGACTATTTGGTTATTTGTACATAGATCAGTAGATAGTTATGGGGCAGACTATTTGGTTATTTGTACATAGAACAGTGGATAGTTATCAGGCAGACTATATGGTTATTTGTACATAGAACAGTAGATGGCTATAGGGCAGACTATATGATTATTTATACATAGAACAGTGGATAGTTATGAAGTAGACTATATGGTTATTTGTACATAGAACAGTGGATAGTTATGGAGCAGCCTATATGGTTATTTGTACATAGATCAGTAGATAGTTATGGAGCAGACTATATGGTTATTTGTACATAGATCAGTAGATAGTTATCGGGCAGACTATATGGTTATTTGTAGATAGAACAGTAGATAGTTATGGGGCAGACTATATGGTTATTTGTACAACATAGAACAGTAGATAGTTATGGAGCAGACTATATGGTTATTTGTACATAGAACAGTAGATAGCTATATGGCAGACTATATGGTTATTTGTACATAGAACAGTAGATAGTTATGGGGCAGACTATATGGTTATTTGTACATAGAACATTAGATAGTTATAGGGCAGACTATATGGTTATTTGTACATAGAACAGTAGATAGTTATGGGGCAGACTTTATGGTTATTTGTACATAGAACAGTAGATAGCTATAGGGCAGACTATATGGTTATTTGTACATAGATCAGTAGATAGTTATGGGGCAGACTATATGGTTATTTGTACATAGAACAGTAGATAGCTATAGGGCAGACTATATGGTTATTTGTACATAGATCAGTAGATAGTTATGGGGCAGACTATATGGTTATTTGTACATAGATCAGTAGATAGCTATGGGGCAGACTATATGGTTATTTGTACATAGATCAGTAGATAGTTATGGGGCAGACTATATGGTTATTTGTACATAGAACAGTAGATAGCTGTAGGGCATACTATATGGTTATTTGTACATATAACAGTGGATAGTTATGGAGCAGACTATATGGTTATTTATACATAGAACAGTGGATAGTTATGGAGCAGACTATATGGTTATTTATACATAGAACAGTGGATAGTTATGGAGCAGACTATATGGCTATTTGTACATAGATCAGGAGATAGTTGTCGGGCAGACTATATGGTTATTTGTACATAGATCAGTAGATAGTTATGGAGCAGACTATATGGTTATTTATACATAGAACAGTGGATAGTTATGGAGCAGACTATATGGTTATTTGTACATAGAACAGTGGATAGTTATGGGGCAGACTATATGGTTATTTATAGATAGAACAGTAGATAGCTATGGGGCAGACTATATGGTTATTTGTACATAGAACAGCAGATAGTTATGGGGCAGACTATATGGTTATTTGTACATAGAACAGTGGATAGTTATGGGGCAGACTATATGGTTATTTGTACATAGAAAAGCAGATAGCTATAGGGCAGACTATATGATTATTTATACATAGAACAGTGAATAGTTATGAAGTAGACTATATGGTTATTTGTACATAGAACAGTAGATAGCTATAGGGCAGACTATTTGGTTATTTGTACATAGATCAGTAGATAGTTATGGGGCAGACTATATGGTTATTTGTACATAGAACAGTAGGTGGCTATAGGGCAGACTATATGATTATTTATACATAGAACAGTGGATAGTTATGAAGTAGACTATATGGTTATTTGTACATAGATCAGTAGATAGTTATGGGGCAGACTATATGGTTATTTGTACATAGAACAGTAGATAGCTATAAGGCAGAGTGTATGGTTATTTGTACATAGAACAGTGGATAGTTATGGAGCAGACTATATGGTTATTTGTACATAGAACAGTGGATAGTTATGGAGCAGACTATATGGTTATTTGTACATAGATCAGTAGATAGTTATCGGGCAGACTATATGGTTATTTGTACATAGATCAGTAGATAGTTATGGGGCAGACTATATGGTTATTTGTACATAGAACAGTAGATAGCTGTAGGGAAGACTATATATTTATTTGTACATAGAACAGTGGATAGTTATGGAGCAGACTCTATGGTTATTTGTTCATAGATCAGTAGATAGTTATGGGGCAGACTATATGGTTATTTGTACATAGAACAGTAGATAGTTATGGGGCAGACTATATGGTTATTTGTACATAGAACAGTAGATAGTTATGGGGCAGACTATATGGTTATTTGTACATAGATCAGTAGATAGTTATGGAGCAGACTATATGGTTATTTGTACATAGAACAGTAGATAGCTATGGGGCAGACTATATGGTTATTTGTACATAGAACAGCAGATAGTTATGGTGCAGACTATATGGTTATTTGTACATAGAACAGTGGATAGTTCTGGGGCAGACTATATGGTTATTTGTACATAGAACAGTAGATAGCTATAGGGCAGACTATATGGTTATTTGTACATAGATCAGTAGATAGTTATGGGGCAGACTATATGGTTATTTGTACATAGATCAGTAGATAGCTATGGGGCAGACTATATGGTTATTTGTATATAGAACAGTAGATAGCTATAGGGCGGACTATATGGTTATTTGTACATAAATCAGTAGATAGCTATGGGACAGACTATATGGTTATTTGTACATAGAACAGTAGATAGCTATAGGGCAGACTATATGGTTATTTGTACATAGATCAGTAGCTAGCTATGGGGCAGACTATATGGTTATTTGTACATAGAACAGTAGATAGCTATAGGGCAGACTATATGGTTATTTGTACATAGATCAGTAGATAGCTATGGAAGAGACTATATGGTTATTTGTACATAGAACAGTAGATAGCTATAGGGCAGACTATATGATTATTTATACATAGAACAGTGGATAGTTATGAAGCAGACTATATGGTTATTTGTACATAGAACAGTAGATAGTTATGGGGCAGACTATATGGTTATTTGTACATAGATCAGTAGATAGCTATGGGGCAGACTATATGGTTATTTATACATAGAACAGTAGATAGCTATAGGGCAGACTATATGGTTATTTGTACATAGAACAGTAGATAGCTATAGGGCAAACTACTAAATGGTTATTTGTACATAGAACAGTAGATAGCTATAGGGCAGACTATATGGTTATTTTTACATAGAACAGATAGCTATAGGGCAGACTATATGGTTATTTGTACATAGAACAGTAGATAGCTATAGGGCAGACTATATGGTTATTTGTACATAGAACAGTAGATAGCTATGGGGCAGACTATATGGTTATTTGTACATAGAACAGTAGATCGCTATAGGGCAGACTATATGGTTATTTGTACATAGAACAGTAGATAGCTATAGGGCAGACTATATGGTTATTTGTACATAGATCAGTAGATAGTTATGGGGCAGACTATATGGTTATTTGTACATAGATCAGTAGATAGCTATGGGGCAGACTATATGGTTATTTGTACATAGAACAGTAGATAGCTATAGGGCGGACTATATGGTTATTTGTACATAGAACAGTGGATAGTTATGGGGCAGACTATATGGTTATTTGTACATAGAACAGCAGATAGCTATAGGGCAGACTATATGGTTATTTGTACATAGAACAGTAGATAGCTATAGGGCAGACTATATGGTTATTTGTACATAGATCAGTAGATAGTTATGGGGCAGACTATATGGTTATTTGTACATAGATCAGTAGATCGCTATGGGGCAGACTATATGGTTATTTGTACATAGAACAGTAGATAGCTATAGGGCGGACTATATGGTTATTTGTACATAAATCAGTAGATAGCTATGGGACAGACTATATGGTTATTTGTACATAGAACAGTAGATAGCTATAGGGCAGACTATATGGTTATTTGTACATAGATCAGTAGCTAGCTATGGGGCAGACTATATGGTTATTTGTACATAGAACAGTAGATAGCTATGGGAGAGACTATATGGTTATTTGTACATAGAACAGTAGATAGCTATAGGGCAGACTATATGATTATACATAGAACAGTGGATAGTTATGAAGCAGACTATATGGTTATTTGTACATAGAACAGTAGATAGTTATGGGGCAGACTATATGGTTATTTGTACATAGATCAGTAGATAGCTATGGGGCAGACTATATGGTTATTTATACATAGAACAGTAGATAGCTATAGGGCAGACTATATGGTTATTTGTAGATAGAACAGTAGATAGCTATAGGGCAGACTACTAAATGGTTATTTGTACATAGAACAGTAGATAGCTATAGGGCAGACTATATGGTTATTTTTACATAGAACAGTAGATAGCTATAGGGCAGACTACTAAATGGTTATTTGTACATAGAACAGTAGATAGCTATAGGGCAGACTATATGGTTATTTGTTCATAGAACAGTAGATAGCTATAGGGCAGACTATCTGGTTATTTGTACATAGAACAGTAGATAGCTATGGGGCAGACTATATGGTTTTTTGTACATAGAACAGTAGATAGCTATAGGGCAGACTATATGGTTATTTGTACATAGAACAGTGGATATTTATGGGGCAGACTATATGGTTATTTGTACATATGTGCTAGTCTGACATGTCCCCTCTCCTTGCAGTGGTTAACTCTGACAATGTGCGGATAATTGCAACCATGACCACCAGCCTTGTGTTCTGGATCAGACACTCCTCCTTGCCCCGGATATCTCTCACTAACCTCGTTTTATAGGGATCTAATCACTAGGAGAGCACTCTTGCTGCTTCACAAGCTCTAATTAGGGCACACTTCCCAGAAGCCTCAGCGTGTGACTGGACAATCGTAACTGCAGTGAAAGAGCAGCATACGGACAAACTGAGACTTGCCATATCTCATCACAACATGTGCCTCCTGTACAATCTAATGGTCATCTCCCCCATCTGTCCTCTGTCCCTACACACGCCACTTCCTATCACAGGGGGGACCCATAGGGCCTTTTATAACGTCACCTATATTAGTTTTATACAAGTATATATATATATTAAAAATACTGATTGTAGCGAGCATGTGAGGGAGGCTGGAGATAGGGTCCTGTGTATGAGACCCCCACCACTTCATACATAGAAGTCTCTCCCTTGCTCACAGTGCTAAAGGGCTATATATACTGCAGGAACCTAATGAGAAGAGGACGTATAGGATGATGGTGGGGACAGTCCTGCCCGCGCTTGTGGAATGTGTTTAGTGCCAGACAGCATGATGAATAAATTAGTGAAACCTGAAGCTGCTGTGTCTGTGGTTATTGGTGCTATAATTATATTATTATTATTATTGCTTAGCTCAGACTGTCCTGGCAGTAAACAGACTAGAGGCTGATGCCACTCTGAGTGTGTGTGTATTTTTTTCAGTGGGTCTCTCTGTGAGGGTGTGTGTGTGTGTATGTATGTCTTTGTGTATGTTCTGTGGATGCCTCTGTGAAGGTGGGTGTCTATGTCTTTGTGTATTTTCTGTGGGGGTGGGAGTGTATGTATTTGTGTATTTTCTGTGGATGTCTCTGTGAGACTGTGTGTGTGTATGTATTTCTGTGTTTTCTGTGGAGGGCTCTGTGAGGGTGTGTGTGTATGTATGTCTTTGTGCATTTTCTGTGGGGGTAGGTGTGTATGTCTTTGTGTATTTTCTGTGGAGGGCTCTGTGAGGGGGTGTGTGTATGTCTTTGTGTGTTTTCTGTGGATGTCTTTGAAGGTGTGTATGTTTGTGTGTATGTCTGTACATTTCTGTATATGTCTTTGTTAGGGTGTGTGCGTATTTCTTTGTGCATTTTTATGGGTGTCTATGTGAGGGTGTGTGTGTGTGTGTATGTATGTCTTTGTGTATTTTCTGTGGATTCCTCTGTGAGGGTGGGTGTGTATGTCTTTGCGTGTTTTCTGTGGCTGTCTCTGTAAGGGTATGTGCAAATGTCTTTGTGCATTTTTTGTGGGTATCTCTGTGAGGGTGTGTGTGTGTATGTATGTCTGTGTTTTCTGTGGTTGTCTCTGATGGTGAGTGCATATGTCTGTGGGTTTTTTCTGTTGATGTCTTTGTGAGGGTGTGTGCATATGTCTGTGTGTTTTCTGTGGGTGTCTCTGTGAGGGTGTGTGTGTGTGTGTATGTCTTTGTGTGTTTTCTGAAGGTGTTTCTTTGGGTGTATGTGCAGGTTTGTGTCCATTGTCTGTTCCTTTTTATTCATAAATGGAAAGAGTCCACAGCTGCATTCATTACTTTAGGGAATTCAGAACCTGGCCACCAGGAGGAGGCAAAGACACCCCAGCCAAAGGCTTAAATACTCCTCCCACTTCCCTCATCCCCCAGTCATTCTTTGCCTTTCGTCCCAGGAGGTTAGCAGAGAAGTGTCAGATTTTTATTCGTCTCTTATGGAGGGTAGTACTCTTTGACATGGGACAGGAATTTTAAGTAATCCTATCAGCCCCTCAGTGATGGCATGGATGAAAGTTAGAGTCCGGAGATGCAGGGAGAGTCTTCCTGCGAAACCATCCCGAATTATATTAACAGCTCCACAAGCAATCGGCGTTGACGAGTTTCACTGCCTGCTTTCTTCTCTCAAGTCCATGGCGGAGGCGATGCTACTATCCGTCACACTTGAAGGGCCGTGTTCCTTTACCACAACGTAGTTTCTGGTAAGATTGTTTTATTTTACTTTCTTCAGAAATGTACTGTATTGTTTCCCGAGGGGCTACCACCTTGTGGGTCTCAATTATGTCTCAGGGTCTCAGTGAGACTCCTTTAGTATCTTGGAATCAAGGGCAATATCTCCTGAGGGGGCTTATTGAACAGGGTGGGGGGGGGGGTAATCATGTTTATTATCTGATTCAACCTGGTTATGTGTAGTGTTTTTAGGCTCATTTCTTGTGGAACTGTCAGTATATTTATAAGAATCTCAGTAGTGCTCTCCAAATAATATGTTAGCCTATGGCAGGGTTATAACACAATATATTTAATAATTTTCCTTTAAAAATAAACCCTCAATCAATATGCATCTATTAGGAATCACAAAATTAATATAAATACCTGAATTCTTTTTATTAGTTAATATCTATGAACATATTGGAATATATTTGCAATACTAGAATATGAGTCAATATTATATGCGTTTAAAAATTATTCAAATATGCTGTGCCAAATTCATAAAAGTTTACCTTATTCACAATGAGACTTTAACTACTAACATCCAAACAGTACAATTCTAACAGTGCTTAGTAAACAATAGGGCAATATAAATATATATTCAGTTATTTAGCTGCAATCGATTCTAATACAATTCTAATTAGGATACTAAAAAGACATGTATTCTTACTGTGAACAGTCACTTAAATGTCTATTTATTTAAACTGGAACACATTCTTATTTACTTATAATTAAAACCAATTCTAAGATAAATATATATATATTCTATGTTTTGCACAGATTAATTATTTAGCATGCAAGATACAAACTTATATTTGAACAAATTTGTAGGGGTCCTTAGGTCATCTCATTTGAAGGAAAGTTATTGCATAGATCAAAGGTAAGCTTCCAGTTCCTTAGCTGAAGTGAAATGTGTCCCAGGTATGGCAGCCAAAATCAGATCACTTAGACTCAGCAAGTCACAAAAAAACTGTCCCTCTGGTTGTATTGCTAATCCTTTTTATCTAATCATTGATGACCTGTTTTGTTCACGCCCACGGTGCTTTTCCCTTCTCATTGGACAATTTCAGGGAACTCTCCCCATTGGCTCAGTATATATTGTCACTATGGAAACGCATCTTTTAAACAGTTAAGTCCCTTAACTGTCATACTGGGTTCTGGCCCTCGGGTGGAAGCATGACAACACAAAACAGATTCCTTTTAACCATTTCTAGCATTTATGCTTCTAAATCTTACATATCCCACATAATGATTATATTAAACAACACTATAACATTGCATTTATCACTTACAATTCGAATTCCAAGCAGGATAGCCTCATGTCAATTTTCTGATCATTTCAATACCAAGCACCATTGTATTATATAAAAATAAGTACACTGTTAATTCAATTCTCCCTATTAAACATATTGTAATTTATTTAATTAATAAATTACAATATTAATTGTAGATGGGGTAGTATCACATCATTTTCCTGATTATTTTAATATGAATTTTTTTTTTTTAATATTACTTTACATTAAAAGAATAAAACTGCTAAGTTTTAGCTTAAAATCCATTACAATTTTATCAGTATCCTGGCATTTATATACAAATAACAGCCTATTTTATATTCAGTACTGCATTGTATTCCAACATGAATATACCATATTTAACGTTTCCAATAAATCCTGGATGTATGAATCCTGTCTATGCAGATCTGAAATTATATGTCTGAAAAATAAAAACAATACAGATGTTATTATTATGACACAGTTAAACATTTTAGACCGATTAAAATAGTCACCTACCAAGCTTAGCAAATACCCATGTAATATTAGAAAATTAGACAATTTCCCAAATTTCTATATTTAATACATTCTGAGGAATACATTAAAAAAAATGTTTATTTTCTGTATTTCAAAGTTACATCTTAACATGTGTCTTTAGTTCACAGGGGTCCCTTAACAGGTAGCTGTCAAAAGCCATAATTTCCTTAATATGCCTGTGTTCTCAGACCCCTTTCCCAGGCAGAAAACCTCTAGCAGGCAGAAAGCCCATATATGGGTATGTACCTTTGAGATTCCAGCATTCTAATCTCCATCTCATTAGGCTTCAAAAGGATATTCCAGACACTTCGTCTTCATTCACTGTATGGGGTAAAGAGTGCTCTGAATTTTTGCACTTCCAATTAAAGAGCAAATGTTTTAGTGTTAAAGTTTCTGGAGACATCCTGTCTGCAATTGAGTCTTGAGATGTGTATTCAAATCATGTGGGTTTTGAGTCAATTCCTGACATCAGAATTTCAATCCTATTTTAATAATATCTGATAAAAATATGGCTTCATATAGTAACACATTCTCTTGTATTATTTAATTTCATATATATATATATATATATGTAATTTACCTGTACCCTGACAGAACATAACAGGTTTTTTTTCAAGCAACACAGCATTTTGGTTGGGCGCACTTTTTTGACTATACGGTTCACCTTCTGACCAGGTGTGGTCAAGTGTTTTGCTTTCATTTCCGTGTTCCTGACTGTGTGGCGACAGAGAAATTCTGGTCTGCTGGTGTCTGGTACATAGGAGGTGGTGAGTGCCCCAGCCACATGGGGTGTCAGGTGCCGTTTAGATGTTTTTTTATCTGGTCCATTCTTGTATCAATATGCTAGTTATGGAGGAATCTGATATTGCAGAGACGGATGTCTCCGTTTTATTTTCTACTCCTTACACAGAATGCATTTTGCCCCGGATGATACTAGCCTACCAGTTATGTTCTGAATGCTGAATTAGAGTGCTCAGTTCCTCTGGATTGGGGAATCAAGGGGCCGCTGAGCCATCCGCCTCTGGGGGTTCTGTCCCCCCAGTGGCGAGTTCCCTTAAACATTCTTACTACGCATGCAGGTGACCCAGACTTTGCTTATCCTTCTTCGGAAGGTGGCTTGTTTCCCCCAGGGGTCATGGATGGGTAGGAGAATTCTCAGTCTTCTTCTGAATAGCCTTCAGCATTAGATATAAGGGAATTTCATAATCTTCTTAAGTCTTATTGGTTGTGTATTGTCTAGTTTTTGAGCTTGGAAGAACAGGGTCCCTGTTAAGCTGGCTGTTTTTCCTTAGGCAATACCCTAAGGGGTGCCTTCTTTTAATTTTTCCGGTTAGGATGATATATTTTATTTTTTTTAAGTTATCATAGATTTGGCTTTTTTTTATTGTGCAGGACAGAGCTATATAACCTCTAGGCTGCTAACAATGTGTTCGCTTCTCGCAGTCATGAGTTTACATTACAAATAAATTGAAACGTTTAATAGAACTCAGTGGTCATAAACAATAGGTTTGATGAGAATGCCTCTCAGTCAGTTTTACTGATAACTTATCTTCTGAAGAAAAAATGCTATTCTGGGTGTTGTAGGTAAGTATCTGACCTTTTGATTCAGAAGAAATATCAAGAAGATCAAAGGAATCACTTGAGAGGAAGCTGTCATCACTAATGAAACTTCCCATTCTTTTTAAGGATTCCTTTCTTTTTCTTAAAATGCTTTTCTGACTTGGCCTTGTCTTGTCCATCCCTTTAATATTTGTTGACATTCTGCTGATATGCTCCTTTCTGGAGATGAGGAATAAACAGATTCCCTTTCATAGGTTTTTTTGAGTATCCCCTTCTTTGGCATTTTGAAGGTACATTCCATATATACAGTTTTGTGTGAACTGCTGGACGATGGCGATTGAGGGTCTTTGTTTAGTTCATAGCAATTCTGTGACAGATCTTCAGAGAAACTGGAAGTATTTAACAATGCACTATCAAAACTGCCTCTTTTCTTCAGTATCCCTTTAGGCTTTGTGATATTGATATTAAAGTCTATTTCTTGCTGGGATTGAATTATATCATTTTCCTTTTTAGATTTTCTGAGCCAAACTTCATATTCTTCTTATTCTTTTAATTGACTTCTGAAATGTTTATTTGTTCAATCTCTGAAGCCGGACATGTTCTGGCACTCTATGTACCGTGCTAACAGAGGTGAGTGGCAGTCTGGTTCCTTATCACAATCACAGACCACTGAATCATATCCCCAATTGACCCACCAGTGACTAGCGATATCTTCTATTGTAGCTCTCCTTGTTGGATTTACAGTTAGCATCCAGTCAATCAGTCCACAGGCTCCTGATAGGTGAGGAGGTTGTCTGTACTGGCCGCTGCTGATCTGCTCCGTGAGAGTTGTATAGTTACTGTTATCAAATGGCATAGTTCCGTAAACAAGTGCGTAAAGTAGCACGCAAAGGGCCCAGCAGTCAACCTCTGGTCCATGGTAAGGGAGACCTTTCACAATCTCTGGAGACGCATACAAGGGACTTCCACAGTATGTCTCTAGAACCTGGCCTTTGTGGAAGAGATTTGAGAGCCCAAAATCCGCAAGCTTTACATTTAGATGGTCATCTAGGAGTATATTCTCCAGCTTTATGTCACGGTGCACTAGGATGATATTTTATTTCATTAAAGCTCATGTTAGTTATATTTTCCTTGGAAAAAATTTCTGGAATCGATACTCTTGATATTTTGATCGCTATGTTACTTCTGAGGAAGTTGGTCTAGGACGTGTTTAGTCCTATGTTGACTGTTGCTCTCCCCCATTCAGGGAGATTTATATGCAGCCTTGGCAGTGATGACCCTGGTTTCAGGCTGGTCCTGATTGGGTTCTGTTTACTTCTGTTGTGAGTCCTAGTTCAGTCACGTGGCCCCTATTAGGCTGGGTTGATCCGGTTTTGGCGCAAAGTGCTCTGCATGGTTCACTTGATATTCTTACAAGTTTCAGTGGGGCTAGCAGGACAGCTAGCTCAGTGTTCTAATGCTCTGTGGCTACTCTGCGATCCTCGGTTTGCTACAGTACAGTTTCGATCCCCGGCAAGGTCTACTCGGACTTTCCTCCTTTCAAGGTTGATAAAATGAGCAGCGCCTTGAGTCCCTTAAAGGGGCTTTGCAGCACTTTACTGGTACACTTATATTTTAAGGTTCCTCTGCGACTCTCTCTGTTGTAGATGGCATCCTGTCAGGACTGGAGTGTTTCTCTCCCGTATGGGTTAGAGGATTGTAGGACTTGGTTCCTTTTTGCTGCCGGTTTCTGCACGGTTTGCCCTTGGGGTTATTGGGTGTCCTTTCTTGGACTGTTCCTGTTGATCTCTTCCTTTGAGTTGAGACTTTAGGACTTTGTCCGTTTTTCTTGCAGCTTGTCCTGAGGGAAATAGTTGTTCCATTATTGGGACAATGGGCTTCGTTGTTTCCTTTTCCAAGCTTTGCGTAGGGGTTTTCTACAAAGGGATGCCATGCATCATGTTCCTTGGATGTGCTCTCTCAGGGTTTCTGGAGGAAATTATGGAGACTAGCCTTGTTCTCTTCCTCTTCGGGGCTTTGTACTCAATGTTTCTCTGGGGTGTTTGGTACGCCTTTTGGAGCTCTGGGGTCTTGTGCGACTCTGTTGTACTTTAGCTCTCTCTGGGAGTGTGGGACTCTTCTCTTTCCTTGGGTTGAGATTATGAGCGAGTCTTGTTCTCGGGATGGGCCGGTTGCTCCTTGCTCAGGCATCTAGTTTTTGAGTAATATTACCCTGAGAGTCTGTTTTTTTTAAATTAGATGGGGTGTTGAGTTTCCGGGAATTTGCTTGTTTTAAACAAATTGGGGGCTTGGATCTATCATTGCCCTGGTTACTTCCAGTTGCGGAGGCTTCCTCTATGTCCTTGTGGACCCCGTTGCGGATTGTTGCCTGTCGGTTAGCACCCAGGTCGGATTCGGGTCCTCCAGTTCCAGGGAACTTGGACTATGACCAATGGTCTGGCTAGTTGATCTGGTCAACTGGCCAGGTTTTCTGAAAGCTAAGGCTTGCCTTACGTTCTAAGGTATGGTTTTCCTTGGTCAGCTTGTTGTCTAGCAAAGCGTTGCGGCATATATCCGCTTCAGCATGGCAGGCTATTTTTTCCAGGGGATCCTTGAAGCTCAAACAGAAAGGGTAGTAATTCAGAGATTCTACACTCAGACTCCCTGCTAATCCCATAAAGGTGATGCAACCTCAAAAGTATCACCTCGATAGACAGTAAAAAACGGGGAAGGTGGGATAGCGCTAAGCAAAGCTCAGAGTCATAAAAAATGCGATAATGTGAAGTATGTACTACAAATAATATTTATATAATTGGGGTATGATCCCTGAACATGTGGTTCTCACACCTTTTAGGATAAAACCTATAATGTATCACTTAGATTTTATTTGTGAGTTGGAGATAATAAAAGAAATGTTGATCTATATTTCTAAATTTCCTGTTATAAATGAACTCTCTTAAAGCAATCGGTGAGTGTATAAAAAATATTTATTCCTATACAGAACAGCTAACAATGATCTGTTTAAAAATTAAGATAATAGAATTTATAGTATTGATGCCGGCATCTTAATATATCACTTAAAATTTTGCGCAAAATACAATATATTACCAAGTGTCTAGTATATTTTACTTAAATCACACTATGGTTAATGACCTTATAATAACAAGTTAAAAACTAATTGTTACGAAGTATAACAGAGATGTATCACTCCCGTAATTACAATATGACACTGATCACTAAGAGCTGCGTGATGTGTATAGTTTACTCTGTGCACACTCTAGTTATACAACTTATAGTGACAGATTGGTTACAGGTTGCTACATAAAATACAGACAAATATCAGTCCCGTGCTAGCAAATAACACTGTTCACAGAGTTGCTGTGATCCCCTAAAAAATGTAAAAGTGAGCAGCGTCACAATGTCTATTGCTTTAAAGTAAACTTATTTGAATGTCTGTATCCAGAAATCCTTAATCCGGTTGACAGACCGGCTGGTCTGTTTGTTGCAAAAAAAACGGGCTTCTCTTCTGACCGTGTTCTTCTTAGTATGAGTTCCGGGTCAGAGTGCCACAGTGTAATCCTTCTGAATTTTTGTTTTACAGTGTTTGTCCACTTCCTTCGTGTCACCCTTAGCTAGTGATACAGGCTAGATCAAATACTGGGTCCTGGGGCAGGGATTATACATATAGAGTCTATTCCTGCTTTAGGATACAGCTCAATGTACCTGCCCTAACCAGTATAGCCAATATATCTCACCAGCTGGGGTAGTATTCAACGGATATAGGTTCAGAGTTAGCAGTCTCTACGCGTTTCAGCCGCCAGGGGCCTTTATCAAGATGCTTGTGTTCTGTTTGTTCCGATTTAAATACTCTGACCATCCTCCTGATTGGATCCTGTTTTTGGCCAATAAAAATATGTCTCAGCTTGTATTCCTTCTCTATTAGATTTCTGTCTTTGTTTATTTCTTACAACATTTTGGGGGATATTAAACTAATATTGTATAAAACGATTACAATACACCAATTACAATAAACCTGTCAAGTTGTTGGATACGAAGTTCGTTTATTTTGTTGCTATGTCTTATTCTATTGTTCGATGTGCTTCATGAGAATCATATTATTTATCTGATTGCAATTAGAGTCGTGTTATACTATGTGTGTTACATTTCATTTACCTTTCTATCATCTTGTAACCTTATGTTACTTATGGGTTTAAATTACGTTGTTTAGAATTACATCTATATTCTGTGAATTACGTGAGGGAGTGTATAATTTATTTTATTGTGCATATTGTGGTTCTAATTGTACCTTTAAAATCCATCTATATCTAAAATAATAATAAGGAAGAATGCGAATCCTTTTAAGATTCTTAATAAGGTTCAGCTATAATAACTTAAAAGGTGTGTGATACTTATTCTCAGCTATCTTTTTGTGTGTATAAGGTTATGTATAACCCTTATCTAGATATAATTTAAAAGTTCACTCCAATATTTCTTTTATTGGGATATATTCTGGTATGACCCTATCTTACCTATGTGTTTATATTTAGTGGCAAAAAACTCTGTGTGTTTGTGAAAGCTATATGTATGTGTTTCAAAATATAATTCCTACGATCTCTAGCATTCATATTGCGACCTTGTCAGGTTCTAATCTATGTTTCTGTCAAAACCTCACTCTCTTATGATGTTCTTTTGTGAGCTTGCTTGATGGTAAGCGTTTTTAATCATGATGTTTCCATCCACATATTTAAACTGTGATTGTGTTTGGTTAACTCCTCAGTGTCCACCCTAGTGAGTGTATTTTCATTTTGATTATTGCTTATCTCGATATTGTTACTACCTTTGTTACCTATAATTCTACTAGCTATGTTATATATGTGTATTAATCCTAAAATTTGTGAGAACTTCATATAGGGACCCATAGGAAAGTGGATAAAAAATGTCTAAAATTTGAAAAGATGTTCTTTTTTCTCTATGTTCTTCGATAGTGTATAATTATGTCTCTTTATTTATTTGTTAGATAGAATATCTTATATAATTACAAAGAGTTTTTAGTCTGTTTCTGGTATGTCCTTGAGCCTGGTTCTCATAGTATAATGACTTCCTATGATATTATGTAGGTTACTTTCTTTCTCGTCTAGAGTGGACCCTCTGTCTGGGAGATTTTACAAACTGTTACCTTGTTTGGCTGCTTTTTACTTCTCAGCAAGTATTTTCTTGTGTGTCATCCTTAAGATGGCTGGGGGGTTTTGACTCAGGGGTGCTTCCTCTGGGTCTGCTACCAGTATTAGTTTCTGAATACTTCTGTATTCGGAGTTCTGTCAATTTGAGGACTTGGTCTTCAGTTGTTTTCTGGGTGCATTTGCACAATGTGGTGAGAAGATTTTTTTTCCCCCCTCTTCCGATAACTGGTCCTAAACCTTGTGGTTTCTGTTTGGTCTGAGGGTTGCCCCTGGTTTGTCAGGACCTAGGACCTATTTGTGAGTCGGGCTTGATCTCGGGGATTATTCCTCTTATGGAATTGTGGTAATCTTTTGGTTTCGTTTGGTTCTTCTTGCCCTATCCCTGTTGGGAGTGTCGGCTGGTGTTCCCTTCTTTAGTAGTAGGGATGTGTGGTCGGGGACCGACTGCTAGGTGGTGTCTCCTGGAGGCTTGTTGGCTCAGTTGAGTCTGATTTGCGGTCTGTAGCTGGGTTTCTGGACTATCTGCGGGCCAGTGTCCTTGGGGGCTTTTTCTTTTCTATGTTTTCTCGGCTTTGGACAAAGCGGGGGTTTGTTGGGTAGTGGTTTCAGGCTTGGTGCCTTCAGAATGGGCTGCCTAATATACCCTCCCGTTTTAGCATTCAGTGTCCTCTATAGCTTGGGTATTGTTTTCCCAAAGTAATGAATGCAGCTGTGGACTCTTTCCATTTATGAAGAAAAACTTAAATTATGTTTACCTGATAATTTTCTTTTCTTCAGATGGAAAGAGTCCACAGCTCCCCACCCGTATTTTTTATTCTTCTGGCACCTTTTCACCCTGATGTTTCTTCTACTGTTCCTTGTTCCTCGGCAGAATGACTGGGGGATGAGGGGAGTGGGAGGAGTATTTAAGCCTTTGGCTGGGGTGTCTTTGCCTCCTCCTGGTGGCCAGGTTCTGAATTCCCAAAAGTAATGAATGCAGCTGTGGACTCTTTCCATCTGTAGTAAATAAAATGATCAGGTAAGCAATTTAAGTTTTTAGGACATTTTGACCTTACTAATGAGACCTTTCCGGAAGTCACCAATCCTCCGCTTAACCTTTAAATTATTGTTGAGACAGTTCAGGGCCCTTCCTTTCAGCCACTGCATGCTGTTGTCATCATTTAGTTGTCATCTTCCTTGACAAAAAGATAATCAAAACGCCATATTTTGTCTTGCAAATCTCCTTTTTTGACACAACTGTAGCCTACATCATTACTTGTCGGGTCAATGTAAACAAGTGCTGAGTGTCTGTGTGGGTGTTTGTGTTTTTTGCGTGTCTGCTAGAGTGTCTATATGTAAATCCTAATGTGTGAGTGTACGAGTGTCTGTGTATAACTACAACATTTCCTATTTAGAGAAAGTCTTTAGAGAAAAATCACAGACCGACTTCAGCTGACTCAGCCCTCTGCTAAAGGTAGCCTTTGGAAAATAGTTATCTCATTATATTTCTTCCCTGTTATTACTAATGTGTGTGTTGTAATATGTATTGGCTATTCTTTTTATTCTTTATTTTAAATGCATATTGGAGCACATTGATGGACCATATATCTTGCTTGTTTTAATGGTTTTATTTTCCTCAATGGATACCTCTCTTATCTCTTTAATTTGTGAACTTTTCCTGTGTTTTTTTCTTTTTGCCTGTATGACCCCCTAGCTCAAATCTCCATAGACCCCCCCCCCCTTAACTTTTTTGCAGGGCAATCTAACACTAATATATCTCTTTCCCCAGCTGAATTTTAAAATATATTTACCACAGTCTTTAGAGAAAAATCACAGACCAACTTCAGCTGACTCAGCCCTCTGCTAAAGGTAGCCTTTGGAAAATATGCAAATGATGTAGAGTCTAACCCTGGTCCCCCAGCAAATTCCATTCCTAGCCTTCAAACTAAAAAAGGCCTCTCCTTTGTGCACTGTAATATCCGCAGCTTACTACCAAAAATCGATGCACTGCAAGCTTGGTGTTTTCAATACAAGCCAAAAATTATTGTGATCTCTGAATCATGGCTAAATGCAAAAATACCTGACTCTGAGATTGCAATACATGGGTATTCATACCATAGAAATGACAGAGCAAAGAGAGGAGGCGGCATTGTAATTTATGTTGACAATTCCACAAAGTTCACCCCCATACAAAAATCTAGATCCCTTGCAGTAAATCAATCATTGTTGCAGGAATCTACCGCCCACCTAGCTCCCCTGTGCATTCAATTTCAGACATAGCACAGCTCCTTAGTGAATCCATAGCTCAATACCCAAAAAGTGAAATTTTGGTTTTTGGAGATTTTAACATTGATTGGCTGAATCCAAAAAATAACAGTTGTCGCTCGCTGTTTAAATCTTTGCAGCTAGCGCAATTCATCTCCTGCCCAACTCGCATAAACATCAAAAGCCATAATCATACCCTGCTCGACTGGATTCTCTCCACTTCTCCCGACCGAATCCAGGAGGCAGGTGTTCTCCCTAACAATTTCAGTGACCACTGCTTAGTGTACTGTGTGTGCAAAATAAAGGCTACTAAATCCTCTCCCAAGGTTAAAATCACCAGGTCCTTCAAAAAATTTAATATTCAATCATTTCTAAATGACATCAAGAACCTCCCCTGGCACAGATTAAACCTAATCCCAGATCTAGACTCTGCAGTTGGATTCTTTCAGTCTGAACTCCTACAAGTTTGGAATTTACATGCCCCGCTGCGTAAGGTGAGAGTAAAAGGAGCACACTTGAATTGGATCACAGCTGACCTCATTCAAATCTACCAGTTTCGGGATTCATTGTGGTCACAGTTCAAGCATACTGGCTCTATGAATGATCACTGTGTATATAGACAATGGCGAAATATATGCACTAAACAAACAAAATTGGCTAAGGCACAATATTTCTGTGAAAATCTGAACAATAACATATCTAACCCTAGAAAGTTTTGGAAACTCATAAATAACCTACAAAATCCACCAATCCACTCCCAACCCTCCGCTGTCAATGTGGATAACCAAAACCTGCAACTCCCCTTAGAAATAGCAAATGCCTTTAACAATTATTTTGTCGGATGCTCCACCACCCTGATTGACAAACTAATAAATAACACGCATCCTGAAGCTACAAATGTGGATCAGGCCCCACTAAAACAGCAAAGACACAATATAGAGAAGTTCAATTTTAGACCTGTACCCATCAATGTCGTTAAGAAACACCTTAATAATCTAAAAATGAAAAACCAGTCTGGACCTGATCAAATCCCAGCAATGCTGTTGAAGCTCAGTGCGCCTGTCGCAACCCTAATTAACAAATCCTTGGTGTCTGGATACATACCCAAACTCTGGAAAACTGCAAGAGTAGTGCCTATTCATAAAAGTGGGGAGTTAACCTCGGTTTCTAACCATCGTCCTATATCATTGCTCCCAGTATTGTCAAAAATCTTAGAAAAATGCGTCCATATGCAATTATGCGAGTATTACCAACTTTCTAACTATCTGACCCCTGATCAATCAGGTTTCCTTCAAATCACTCTACTACAACTGCCCTCCTAAACGTTTGCAACGACATCCAAACTGGCATGGAACAAGGAGACCTAACTGGAGCTATTTTCCTTGATTTTGCTAAGGCTTTTGACACAGTGGACCACAACATACTACTGCTCAAACTAAAAAACTCTGGTATTGCTGATCGTCCGTTAACCTGGTTTAGATCATATGTATCGGATCGATCACAATATGTCTCTGTTTCTAACAGTGACTCCCTCCCTCTCCCAGTCACGTGTGGTGTTCCCCAAGGTTCCATTCTCGGCCCTCTACTATTCACATTATTTATAAATGATTTGCCTTATGTCTGCAAATCCTCAACTGTACACATGTACGCAGATGACACGGTAATCTATGCAAACAATTCCGATCTGCCGCAGCTTGAGGCAGTGCTCCAAGACCAGTTCACAGAGGTAGAAAAGTGGATCTCAAAAAACAAACATTTCCTAAACACTGACAAAACTGTCACAATGATCTTTGGAACTGGGCCTAAATTACACAAATTACAAAATTCCCATCTACGCATCAAAACAAAATCCAATTGCACGCTGACCGCAGTCCACTCTTTCAAATACTTGGGTATGTTCTTAGACCCTAATCTATCTTTTGGCCTCCACATAGAAAAACTTGCATCTAAACTTTATCCAAAATTAGGTGCCCTGTACAGAAACAAATCTTGCCTCAGCCCTACAGTAAAGGAAAAGATTGTACAGCAAATGCTGATGCCTATCATGGATTATGGGGACGTAGTATTCGCACCTGCACCGCAAACTCACCTTAATAAACTTAATACATTGTATAACTCGTTCTGCCGCTTTGTGCTACAATGTAACTATAAAACCCACCCTTGTGACATGCTAAAAGAACTAAACTGGCTGACGCTGGAATCCAGACGCACCCTCCATCTTTAGTGCCTTGTGTTTAAGTGCATTTCTGGAAAGCTCCCACCCTACCTGAGCAGAATGCTCTCCCCGGCTATTCCCACCTCCTATAACCTCCGATCCAATAACAGCACATTATTTAGCTTGCCTCAATACAAAAAGAAAGCAGCTCGATCCTCCTTTTCCTACAGAGCACCACAATTATGGAATGACCTCCCGCACACTTTCAAATCTTCCCCAAGCCTAATATCCTTTAAAAGATCCCTCTCTACATATCTCAAAACAGAATGCACCTGTCATGGTTGATTATATATTTCTTACCTGTTCTATGTAAAATTTTTGCATCTATTGTGTATTATTATTGTTTTTGAATTTTATTGTACCCTATTGTATCAATGCAATGTTTTGTGGACCCAGGACATACTTGAAAACGAGAGAAATCTCAATGTATCCTTCCTGGTAAAATATTTTATAAATACATAAATAAATAAATATTTTGACTAAAGTGCATATAAGTATTAGTCACTTGGTCAAAAATTGCACATGTCAAGGGGGGGGGGGCTGCGTGTGTGCGCTCTATCTGCTGTATACGTATATATGCGCGCTCTATCTGCTGTATACATATATGTGCGTGCTCTATCTTCTGTATATGTGTGTGTGCTCTTAAGGGATTAAATGCCATACACTCCTCTGTGGGAAACTTAACTAATAACTTAACTATTTGCATAATAACGTTTTATATAAACCTTAACATTATTTCGAATGTAGAAATAAAAACACAACAACTTCTTGGTTACAAAACCCGCAGGTCATGTTTATTGTGGCAACAGAAGGAACCAACGAACAGCACCAATAACATGGACCAGGGGAACATGGACCGGGGGGGGGGGGCGGCAATCAGGTACTAGCTAAGGAGTTGTAACCCATGCTAACAAGATGGGCAGTACCAGGGATGCAGCAGAGTAAGCAGAGCGTAGCTCAATGCAAGAATGGCTTAGGGAGTTCTCGGCTTCAAATTGCACAGGGGACTCCACAGACGTGTGTCTGAGGACTTCACCCCTGTCCTGAAGTAGCAGTCACTCTACCTCGATCACATCCTGTCCCCTGACACTGTCCAACCGCCATGAGATCGCCCACATATCCAGGGCAACTCTCACCGCTAACCACAACTCACACAAATAGGAGTAGGGACTGTCTTAAGTCTCCAATAAACAGGTCCATGCCATGGTCAGACAAATGCACACCGTCACCTTGGTAGAGGCTCTGGACAGCTGCCGTAATGTTCCTGTGCTCCACAACAAAGCCTCTAAGACACGAGGCATCCTAGCTTTGAACGTGCGCAGGTCTGACTGGATCACTGCACTCAAATCCTGTCCAGGAATTGATCTAAGGTCGTTTCCTCCCAGGTGGAGGATCAAGATGTGCGGTTTCTCCCAGCGCCTCATGGCATCCTGCAGTAATCCAGGCAAACCTGCCCAGCAAAGGCCTCTCCCCCCTAACCATCTAAGCACCACCCTAAAAGAAGAAAAGCCCAGCTGCTGTCCTCCAGGTCACATTGGTGCTTGGATGGCTGCCCAGTGCATGAACGAGTGCCCCACAATCCAGACACGAAACGGTCAAAACAAGGAAACATCACCACATAAACAAACCGTACTAACTTAGCAGTAGGATAAAAGGGGTCTCACATATAGCTGATACCTTTTGATTTCCATCTCCCAAGTGCCTTTATATTGTCAGCTGGCCAGCCTAAAGCCGCCGCTGTTGTAGCAGCCCCAACCCGAAATTAATAAGGGGCTATCGTATTTGGATTCAACCCTGCCTTTTCAGCAGCCCATCCTAGGACCCTACGGAATCGAAATCTCGTGAGAGGGGTACCATCCTGGTGAATTAGAAATCTCTGAAAACCCACTGGACGCATGTCCGAGAAGGCTTTCAGCAAAGCATAAGGGCAACTTATGGTTCCCTGGTTGGTAGGGAGCGACAACCACACGCCCCTACTTTCCTGATCCACTTTGGATCGAGGGAAAAATAGAAACACACCATTCTCTGCAAATCTCATGTGCTCGCACAAGACCCCTCCAAGTTTTGCATTCTTTGACTGTGGTACTAATTCTCCCAATCTAAGGGCCCCATGAAATGCCATAGCAAATGCTGCAGAAAAGAGCTGCACCTCATAAGCTGAGGAGCAAACCTCAGACAGAACCCATAGAAACAGGATTAACCTATCAGAGGTTATGGGTTCCTGTATGTCCTTCCGTTGTACCTCCCCAAGCCCTGTAGAATTTGGCTAACCAAAAACATCTTGGAAGAGTCCGTCATGGTAAACAACTTACAGAAAAAGGATACCGTTGCTAACTTTGCTGTTGCCGCCACCCTTTTTAACCTGTATACCCCTGAGCTCCGCGAGCCATCGCAATAACCAATCTTGCTCACCTGCACAGGATGAAAATCCCTGAACCTAACAGAAGAAAACCCATTCTTCCCAATACCTTACGTATGATTTCCATGTGGAAGTTGCCAGGGAAGCCTTCAGTAGCGGTATCAGTGACTGCCATCCAGGGCCACCTGCCAAAGGAAAGGAGGACAGGGAAAACCATTAATTGTGGTGTTAGGCACAACTTTCCTAAAAGTAATAAATTAATGGAATGCGTGGACGTTTGAGGTTTGCGCCATGGTCTAATTGCAGCCACCCTCAGTGGAGTGTCCACCCTTACCTGCAGCAGTGCCTCTTGGTTCTGCCCTATCCTGTTTCTCAACCTTTTTAACGCAATCTGCAGCTGGGTGAGGCCCCCTGCAGTTGCGGTATGCGTGCTGAAAGGAACACAACGTTCCCAGTGTGCAATGCTTGTCCTGGAATTTCCAGCACACCCCAGTGGGATGCCTCCGGAATCTGTTTGTAGAACGTACCTGTGGTGTACCTGTAGGAGAAGCGGAAGTCCCGGGGACCCTTTCTGGACCCAGCCGGGCCCAGAGCTGCATCTCCACACATCCAAAGTTCAGAAGAGGGTTACCTACCATTTTCCTGCGAAAAGCCTCATCGCAATCACACCAGGCTCCTTTGTGATAGTTCTCCTCAATCTCCATGTTGTCCATATACTTAAATATGACCAAATTCTGATCAGGTCTCTTCTCTAAAGAGCAAGAAGTGTAGACCCTGATACACTTCCTCCACTCGTGGAATGTATCCGGGCTTTGGAAGATATTAACGTACTTCCCGCCCTGAATGTACTTGACCATCATAAATTTAAGATGTTCATGGAGATCATATGCGCACGTGGAGTGTGTGTCACCATGGAGCCCCACCTTGCAGTTGGCAGGTCCACGTATGTCAGTGAGTTTGGTCCGGGGTTGAGATGCCCTAGCTGACACATAAAACAGGACAAAGAGAGTAGCTACTCCAAATAAGGAGTGTCTAAAAGTCTATAGTGATTACACTATATAGCTTTCACGCCCTACTTTGGATCTTTGATACAACTCACAGTGACTCTTTTCTGTGGTGCACCCTTGACCTGTCATAAAGCCGACATATATAGTTTATATAGTTAATAATATGGGATCTCTCTTATGTGTATTTTATCTTTTATATATTAAAGTGTGTTTTGCATTTTTGGGCATAATTTAGTCTCAGTATTGTCATTTTGCAGTAGTGCTATATCCTAGACTTTTAGACACTCCTTATTTGGAGTAGCTACTCTTTGTCCTGTTTTATATGTATGTTTTCTAGGTTGCACCTGCTATATATAAACTTAATGTGATGTAGGAGTGAGCGAACCCACCTTTTTCTATGCTCTAGCTGACATATCAGAGGTAACCCTTTCCTAGCAGCCTCCTTATCTTCTGTCAACCACCTAAGCATCCTGTACATGCGTTTATGCCCTTTGGCGTCTAAACCCAAAGCCTTATCATTTTCAGAACCAGAGTCATCGGATGATGACGTGAAACCCCTAAACCCCACTGAAACTGAGGACTCACCAGCCTGTGTCCCCGTCCTGGTTGGTAGAGCCACCACACCCGATGTCGATGGACGCTCATCCTCCGACACGATGGAATCAACACTGATCTCATTACCTCTCTCCAGGCCACTCCCTCAGTCTCCTGTAGTCGCCATATCGCTATCCTGAAAAACAGAATGCAAGAGAGGAGTACCACACGGGAGTTCAGCTTTCCCCCTCCCTCTATTCACACTCTGATCACCCCTCCCGCCAAGCACTCTTGGCACACATGGGCGCTTGCACACTCTGTTCATCCTCAGGAAAATCCTCAAATTAGTCACTAAAGGGGCCTGGGGTGAAGGCTTTCTACGACTTCTAGTCAACGCCATTTCTATATCTAGACTATGGAATTGGGATGGGGATATCCTGCTTAACCGCGGATCTAGTGACCACTGTCCTAGTGCTAGCCTGCGCAGCTGCAACACGCTGGGTCCTAGTGTCACTAGACGTGCCCTCGATACCATCCATACTGCCATCATCCGTGCTGAGAGCCATGCCTGTGGAATCAGAGTCCACATTATCTGCCACTTGCGCTTTTATTATAGATAGGGTAATTTGAACAATCTAACTCACTCCAGATATAGCCTCCTTCACTAGTGTAGTCTTCTCACAAGTGACTACACCAAAAGTTTTTGAAAAAAAGGGGATTATAGTGGGGTAGGAAGGGGCGCTGAACCGCAATTTGGAAATGTATATAACTAAGACCTTTGCATTAATTTATATTTAGTTGGGGTAGAGAATAGCAATATTAAATCTTATATGAGGTGTGATGGTAAAATAAAATAAAGTAAAATAATATAATATAATAATCTTCTATCTTTTAGTTGGGGTAGAGAATACAAATAATATGAGGTTCAAGGTGTGATGATAAAATAAATTAGTATAATAATCTTCTATCTTTCTTGCGCTTTTATTGGTCCCTTTTTTCTGCTTCCTGACCCCATTCCGGTCCCAGCTTGTAACCAAATTAACCCCGGAGCTAAAGTTCCCCCACGCTCCTCTTCACGGCCAGGCGTCGAATGGTGATTTCGGAAGTGACGTCACCGGAAGTACCGCCGCTGGAGGACCCAAGACCGGAAGTAATCGCAGAGAAGGCCGACGCCACCGGAGGAGCACGTGGACCACCGGGAGATGGAGGACCCGCCCAGAGCCCCGGACATTGCGGCCGTCAGCATCTGGACGAGGGACACTGCCGCTGTGATGGATTCACTGGACAAAGCCGTTGAAGGCACAGGTAAGAGATCTGCTGTGTACGAGCGCCCGCGCTCTGTCTGCGGTGTGCGAGCGCCCGCGCTCTGTCTGCGGTGTGCGAGCGCCCGCGCTCTGTCTGCTGTGTGCGAGCGCCCGCGCTCTGTCTGCTGTGTGCGAGCGCCCGCGCTCTGTCTGCTGTGTGCGAGCGCACAAGCGCTGTCTGCTGTGCGCGAGTGCTGTCTGCTGTGTGCGGGTGCGCGAGCGCTGTCTGGGAGCTGCAACACGCTGCTGTATGCGAGCGCGCCCTGTCTGCTGTCTGCGAGCGCTGTCTGCTGTATGCGAGCGCGCACTGTCTGCTGAATGCGAGCACACTCTGCGAGCGATATCTGCTGTATGGGAGCGCGCTCTGTCTGCTGTATGCGAGTGAGCGCGCACGCTGTCTGCTGTCTGCGCGCGCGCTGTATGCGAGCGTGCTGCGAGAGGGCTTAGAGCAAATACAGACCTTAATAATACAGCATCAATAGTTAGATCTTAGAGTTTAGCTACTGAAGCTTAGAATTTATATTAAAATACTTCACACACACACTTAGAATCTGCTTCTTTATTTTCTTACTTCAGACAGAACCTTAGAAATACCAACCACATGTCACAAGCATAATATGGTTGTCATCAAATCTGCAATGTAATCTTGTAGCTGCAGTACACAGATACAGCCAGCAGAGGGAGCGATGCACCTTACAGATGGTCTCGTTTGGGGTGAGAGTTGTAGCTTTAACACATTGCTTCACTGCCCTCACTGGGAGACGAGAGGTTAAATAATCCAGGATTTATGGGTGGTATCTTGTATGCATCAACACTGATAATTCAAAAGGAAATTGAACTCACAATAAAGCCAAGATTATTCACATTCAGTGTACAATTTTTTTTAAAAAAACTTCCAGATTTACTTTGATCAAATCTGCTTGTTTCTCTTGGTCTCCTTTGTTAAAAGTCAGTGCCGTTTCATGGGAGCATACTGAGATAGGCTAAAAAAAAAAATACCTGCAATGCTAAATACTAAAGATACAAGAACGACTCTAAATAATAATTTGCAGGTAATTCGATTCTAGCACATGATCAAATTGTTTCACCATCAGAGTCTTTATTTTATATTTATTTGTATCGGCCTTGTCAGTAAATTTACCAACATTGGGCTCATTTACATTCAGCTGTAATTGGGTTTGCACAAGCTCGCAGAACGTGGGGGAAAGCTCTTCGGGAAGGCATTATGTTTACATACAGTTTCCACCATTACCGGCAGAGATCTGATACTGAACACAATTACGTGTCCCACAGAGAATAATAGAAAATGAAAACTAAAATGTTGCACCCGGTTTCCATTTAAGGTGCAAACAGGTAAAACGTTGTTGGAAGCTGTTGATTAAATCTCAGATATTACTGCTCCACTAGCTGTAAAAGAGGATAACTAAGCTTTCTGAAGGCGGTGCCCTGGTAAGAGACAGCGCCCATAGGCATTACTTTGTTTGTGTAATATGATAACATTTGGTTTAAATGTCACTATTTGTAGCAAGTTGGCTATATCTACAGTGTGTGTATATATGTATATATATAGTTCCTCTTGAGTGTTAGCTTGTTGATTGGCTATATACGGTATATATATATATATAGTTCCTCTTGAGTGTTAGCTTGTTGATTGGCTATATACGGTATATATATATAGTTCCTCTTGAGTGTTAGCTTGTTGATTGGCTATATACGGTATATATAGTTCCTCTTGAGTGTTAGCTTGTTGATTGGCTATATACGGTATATATATATATATATAGTTCCTCTTGAGTGTTAGCTTGTTGATTGGCTATATACGGTATATATATATATATATAGTTCCTCTTGAGTGTTAGCTTGTTGATTGGCTATATACGGTATATATATATATATATAGTTCCTCTTGAGTGTTAGCTTGTTGATTGGCTATATACGGTATATATATATAGTTCCTCTTGAGTGTTAGCTTGTTGATTGGCTATATACGGTATATATATATAGTTCCTCTTGAGTGTTAGCTTGTTGATTGGCTATATACGGTATATATATATATATATAGTTCCTCTTGAGTGTTAGCTTGTTGATTGGCTATATACGGTATATATATATATATAGTTCCTCTTGAGTGTTAGCTTGTTGATTGGCTATATACGGTATATATATAGTTCCTCTTGAGTGTTAGCTTGTTGATTGGCTATATACGGTATATATATATAGTTCCTCTTGAGTGTTAGTTGTTGATTGGCTATATACGGTATATATATATATATATAGTTCCTCTTGAGTGTTAGCTTGTTGATTGGCTATATACGGTATATATATATAGTTCCTCTTGAGTGTTAGCTTGTTGATTGGCTATATACGGTATATATATATATAGTTCCTCTTGAGTGTTAGCTTGTTGATTGGCTATATACGGTATATATATATAGTTCCTCTTGAGTGTTAGCTTGTTGATTGGCTATATACGGTATATATATATATATAGTTCCTCTTGAGTGTTAGCTTGTTGATTGGCTATATACGGTATATATATATATATAGTTCCTCTTGAGTGTTAGCTTGTTGATTGGCTATATACGGTATATATATATAGTTCCTCTTGAGTGTTAGCTTGTTGATTGGCTATATACGGTATATATATATATATATATATAGTTCCTCTTGAGTGTTAGCTTGTTGATTGGCTATATACGGTATATATATATATATAGTTCCTCTTGAGTGTTAGCTTGTTGATTGGCTATATACGGTATATATATATATATAGTTCCTCTTGAGTGTTAGCTTGTTGATTGGCTATATACGGTATATATATATATATAGTTCCTCTTGAGTGTTAGCTTGTTGATTGGCTATATACGGTATATATATATATATAGTTCCTCTTGAGTGTTAGCTTGTTGATTGGCTATATACGGTATATATATATATATATTTCCTCTTGAGTGTTAGCTTGTTGATTGGCTATATACGGTATATATATATATATAGTTCCTCTTGAGTGTTAGTTGTTGATTGGCTATATACGGTATATATATATATATAGTTCCTCTTGAGTGTTAGTTGTTGATTGGCTATATATTATAATACAGTGAATGATATATATAAACATCAAGTAAGGGATCTGCACACACAATAAACTTCCAACTTCCGGGGTGCTATGGGTAGGAAAAGTAAACAAATTAAAAAGACAGGTCCCGCACTCTCCGCTGTGAAAACACAAACTTCTTTAATTGAACTGTGACGTTTCGGGGTAGTTAGCCCCTTCCTCAGACAGATAACAAATATAGTGCAACTTACGCCCCTTAAATACCCTCCACAATGTACTGTGAATGCTAAACACCTGCAGCCTCTCATCTGCGCAACTGAGCATGCTCAGAGATAACTACGGTGGCCACATTAGGACAAACAACTAAAAGCAAAGTTAAAAATGGAAAATACCTGAAATTACAAAGTAACAATGTTCATATAAACAAAAATGTAAACTACGTAGCCCTGATATATGTGATAAATAACTCGTCTTCACAATATGTAACAAAACTAGCACAAACAAAAATTGGCTACAAATAAATATTACATCTTAACTAATGAGGGGAATAAGTAAGATGTTACTTACAAAAAAACAGGAAAGTAATGAATATCAAGTGTAGTTATGAAATCCATACCCTGTAAGATCTAAAGGCAGAGCTACCATACAGCATTATTACACAGCAGGTCTAAAGGTAGAGCTACCATACTGCATTATTACACAGCAGGTCTAAAGGTAGAGCTACCATACAGCATTATTACACAGCAGGTCAAAAGGTAGATCTACCATACAGCATTATTATACAGCAGGTCTAAAGGTAGAGCTACCATACGGCATTATTACACAGCAGGTCTAAAGGTAGAGCTACCATACAGCATTATTACACAGCAGGTCAAAAGGTAGAGCTACCATACAGCATTATTATACAGCAGGTCTAAAGGTAGAGCTACCATACGGCATTATTAGACAGCAGGTCTAAAGGTAGAGCTACCATACAGCATTATTACACAGCAGGTCTAAAGGTAGAGCTACCATACAGCATTATTACACAGCAGGTCTAAAGGTAGAGCTACCATACAGCATTATTACACCGCAGGTCTAAAGGTAGAGCTACCATACAGCATTATTACTCAGCAGGTCTAAAGGTAGAGCTACCATACAGCATTATTACACAGCAGGTCTAAAGGTAGAGCTACCATGCAGCATTATTACACAGCAGGTCTAAAGGCAGAGCTACCATACAGCATTATTACACAGCAGGTCTAAAGGAAGATCTACCATACAGCATTATTACACAGCAGATCTAAAGGCAGATCTACCATACAGCATTATTACACAGCAGATCTAAAGGCAGAGCTACCATACAGCATTATTATACAGCAGGTCTAAAGGTAGAGCTAATATACAGCATTATTACACAGCAGGTCTAAATGAAGAGCTACCATACAGCATTACACAGCAGGTCTAAAACTAGAGCTACCATACGGCATTATTAGACAGCAGGTCTAAAGGTAGAGCTACCATACAGCATTATTATACAGCAGGTCTAAAGGTAGAGCTACCATACAGCATTATTACACAGCAGGTCTAAAGGTAGAGCTACCATACAGCATTATTACACAGCAGGTCTAAAGGTAGAGCTACCATACAGCATTATTACACAGCAGGTCTAAAGGTAGAGCTACCATACAGCATTATTACACAGCAGGTCTAAAGGTAGAGCTACCATACAGCATTATTACACAGCAGGTCTAAAGGTAGAGCTACCATGCAGCATTATTACACAGCAGGTCTAAAGGCAGAGCTACCATACAGCATTATTACACAGCAGGTCTAAAGGAAGATCTACCATACAGCATTATTACACAGCAGATCTAAAGGCAGAGCTACCATACAGCATTATTATACAGCAGGTCTAAAGGTAGAGCTAATATACAGCATTATTACACAGCAGGTCTAAATGAAGAGCTACCATGCAGCATTACACAGCAGGTCTAAAAGTAGAGCTACCATACGGCATTATTAGACAGCAGGTCTAAAGGTAGAGCTACCATACAGCATTATTATACAGCAGGTCTAAAGGAAGATCTACCATACAGCATTATTACACAGCAGGTCTAAAGGTAGAGCTACCATACAGCATTATTACACAGCAGGTCTAAATGAATAGCTACCATACAGCATTATTACACAGCAGGTCTAAAGGTAGAGCTACCATACGGCATTATTACACAGCAGGTCTAAAGGAAAAACTACCATACAGCATTATTACACAGCAGGTCTAAAGGTAGAACTACCATACAGCATTATTACACAGCAGATCTAAAGGTAGAGCTACCATACAGCATTATTACACAGCAGATCTAAAGGTAGAGCTACCATACAGCATTATTACACAGCAGATCTAAAGGCAGAGCTACCATAGAGCATTATTACACAGCAGGTCTAAAAGTAGAGCTACCATACAGCATTATTACACAGCAGGTCTAAAGGAAGAGCTACCCTACAGCATTATTACACAGCAGATCTAAAGGCAGAGCTACCATACAGCATTATTACACAGCAGGTCTAAAGGTAGAGCTACCATACAGCATTATTACACAGCAGGTCTAAAGTGAAAGCTACCATACGCGATTATTACACAGCAGGTCTAAAGGTAGAGCTACCATACAGCATTATTACACAGCAGATCTAAAGGTAAAGCTACCATACAGCATTATTACACAGCAGGTCTAAAGGTAGAGCTACCATACAGCATTATTACACAGCAGGTCTAAAGGCAGAGCTACCATACAGCATTATTACACAGCAGATCTAAAGGTAGAGCTACCATACAGCATTATTACACAGCAGGTCTAAAGGTAGAGCTACCATACGGCATTATTACACAGCAGATATATAGGAAGAGCTACCATACAGCATTATTACACAGCAGGTCTAAAGGTAGAGCTACCATACAGCATTATTACACAGCAGGTCTAAAGGTAGAGCTACCATACTGCATTATTACACAGCAGGTCTAAAGGTAGAGCTACCATACAGCATTATTACACAGCAGGTCAAAAGGTAGATCTACCATACAGCATTATTATACAGCAGGTCTAAAGGTAGAGCTACCATACGGCATTATTACACAGCAGGTCTAAAGGTAGAGCTACCATACGGCATTATTACACAGCAGGTCAAAAGGTAGAGCTACCATACAGCATTATTATACAGCAGGTCTAAAGGTAGAGCTACCATACAGCATTATTAGACAGCAGGTCTAAAGGTAGAGCTACCATACAGCATTATTACACAGCAGGTCTAAAGGTAGAGCTACCATACAGCATTATTACACAGCAGGTCTAAAGGTAGAGCTACCATACAGCATTATTACACAGCAGGTCTAAAGGTAGAGCTACCATACAGCATTATTACACAGCAGGTCTAAAGGTAGAGCTACCATACAGCATTATTACTCAGCAGGTCTAAAGGTAGAGCTACCATACAGCATTATTACACAGCAGGTCTAAAGGTAGAGCTACCATGCAGCATTATTACACAGCAGGTCTAAAGGCAGAGCTACCATACAGCATTATTACACAGCAGGTCTAAAGGAAGATCTACCATACAGCATTAATACACAGCAGATCTAAAGGCAGAGCTACCATACAGCATTATTATACAGCAGGTCTAAAGGTAGAGCTAATATACAGCATTATTACACAGCAGGTCTAAATGAAGAGCTACCATACAGCATTACACAGCAGGTCTAAAACTAGAGCTACCATACGGCATTATTAGACAGCAGGTCTAAAGGTAGAGCTACCATACAGCATTATTATACAGCAGGTCTAAAGGTAGAGCTACCATACAGCATTATTACACAGCAGGTCTAAAGGTAGAGCTACCATACAGCATTATTACACAGCAGGTCTAAAGGTAGAGCTACCATACAGCATTATTACACAGCAGGTCTAAAGGTAGAGCTACCATACAGCATTATTACACAGCAGGTCTAAAGGTAGAGCTACCATACAGCATTATTACACAGCAGGTCTAAAGGTAGAGCTACCATGCAGCATTATTACACAGCAGGTCTAAAGGCAGAGCTACCATACAGCATTATTACACAGCAGGTCTAAAGGAAGATCTACCATACAGCATTATTACACAGCAGATCTAAAGGCAGAGCTACCATACAGCATTATTATACAGCAGGTCTAAAGGTAGAGCTAATATACAGCATTATTACACAGCAGGTCTAAATGAAGAGCTACCATACAGCATTACACAGCAGGTCTAAAAGTAGAGCTACCATACGGCATTATTACACAGCAGGTCTAAAGGTAGAGCTACCATACGGCATTATTACACAGCAGGTCTAAAGGAAAAACTACCATACAGCATTATTACACAGCAGGTCTAAAGGTAGAGCTATCATATGGCATTACCACACAGCAGGTCTAAAGGTAGAACTACCATACAGCATTATTACACAGCAGATCTAAAGGTAGAGCTACCATACAGCATTATTACACAGCAGATCTAAAGGCAGAGCTACCATAGAGCATTATTACACAGCAGGTCTAAAAGTAGAGCTACCATACAGCATTATTACACAGCAGGTCTAAAGGAAGAGCTACCCTACAGCATTATTACACAGCAGATCTAAAGGCAGAGCTACCATACAGCATTATTACACAGCAGGTCTAAAGGTAGAGCTACCATACAGCATTATTACACAGCAGGTCTAAAGTGAAAGCTACCATACGCGATTATTACACAGCAGGTCTAAAGGTAGAGCTACCATACAGCATTATTACACAGCAGATCTAAAGGTAAAGCTACCATACAGCATTATTACACAGCAGGTCTAAAGGTAGAGCTACCATACAGCATTATTACACAGCAGGTCTAAAGGCAGAGCTACCATACAGCATTATTACACAGCAGATCTAAAGGTAGAGCTACCATACAGCATTATTACACAGCAGGTCTAAAGGTAGAGCTACCATACGGCATTATTACACAGCAGATATATAGGAAGAGCTACCATACAGCATTATTACACAGCAGGTCTAAAGGTAGATCTACCATACAGCATTATTATACAGCAGGTCTAAAGGCAGAGCTACTGTACGGCATTATTACACAGCAGGTCTAAAGGAAGAGCTACCATACGGCATTATTACACTGCAGGTCTAAAGGTAGAGCTACCATACGGCATTATTACACAGCAGGTCTAAAGGTAGAGCTACCATACGGCATTATTAGACAGCAGGTCTAAAGGTAGAGCTACCATACGGCATTATTACACAGCAGGTCTAAAGGAAGAGCTACCATACGGCATTATTACACAGCAGGTCAAAAGAAAGAGCTACCATACGGCATTATTACACAGCGGGTCTAAAGGTAGAGCTACCATACAGCATTATTACACAGCAGGTCTAAAGGAAGAGCTACCATACGGCATTATTACACAGCAGGTCTAAAGGAAGAGCTACCATACGGCATTATTACACAGCAGATATATAGGAAGAGCTACAGTATTATCAGATACAGTGATGCAGGGTCAGAAATACTGATTCCTATGCTCTGTTTTGTTAAAGAATTACCCTTTCTACTCTGCGGTACAGGAGTCATCAGTCTCTGTATATTTATGTTTTACTTTCATTGTCCCCCATTCCAATCCATCAGGTGAAAACACTGTATAAGACCTCAGCAGATAGATATTAAATTGATAGATAGGTGATAGATGAATGGATAAATAGATAGATAGATGGATAGATGATAGAAGATATATAGATAGAGGATATATAATTAGATGTATAGATAGATTGATAGATGGATGGATAAATAGATAGAAGGATAGAGGATATATAATTTGATAGATAGATAGGTGATAGATGAATGGATAAATAGATAGATGGATAGATGATAGAAGATATATAGATAGAGGATATATAATTAGATGGATAGATAGATTGATAGGTGATAGATGGATGGATAAATAGATGGATAGATGATAGAAAGATATAAATATACAGTATATATATATATATATATATATAGCTAGATAGATTAGATAAACAATAGACAGACATACAGAAAGAGTTTTGATGATATATTTGCTGTTTCTATGGGCACAATGTCCCATCTCTCTCACTTTACTGCTACATAAAATGCTGCTGTAAAAGGGTTATTTTAAAAATCCTTTTACCCCCACAAGTTAGTTTGAAAAAGGTTCAAACGGATTCCTGTGAGGGGGGATATTGGTGAGTTCTACAGGGCTAAGAGGTCCAGCAGCCGGCAGGAGAGGGGGGTGACCAGAGTAATCATTATCCTTGCACATGTCTGGGGGGGGGGGGGGGGGGAGTGTGCTCATGTTGTGGGACATGCAGGCAGCTGATCCTGGTCTGAGTGTTACTGCTGTACACAGCTGGGCTCACACACACACAATGATCTGATTGTGACTCACACAACACAAGTACAGGACAGCTGTGAGAGCTGCGGCCACTTGTGTGTGTAATGTGTGTATATATAGACACAACAGGTTCAGCTATTCTCTCTCAGTCTTTGTAATCTGACTATCTCTGTAGTCTCAGGAATGTGATTATTTCATGCTAATGAGTCTGTAAACTTATGTGTATAATGTGTGTAATGTGTGTGTGTAATGTGTGTATACTGTGTGTGTAATGTGTGTGTATCCTGTGTGTATATATAGACACATCAGACTCAGCTATTCTCATTCAGTCTTTGTAATGTGACGATCTCTGTAGTCTCAGGAATGTGATTATTTCATGCTAATGAGTCTGTAAACTTGTGTGTATCATGTGTGTATACTGTGTGTGTAATGTGTGTATACTGTGTGTATACTGTGTGTGTAATGTGTGTATACTGTGTGTATACTGTGTGTGTAATGTGTGTATACTGTGTGTGTGTAATGTGTGTATAATGTGTGAATACTGTGTGTATAATGTGTGAATACTGTGTGTATAATGTGTGTAAACTGTGTGTATAATGTGTGTGTAATGTGTGTATATATAGACACAACAGGTTCAGCTATTCTCTCTGTCTTTGTAATCTGACTATCTCTGTAGTCTCAGGAATGTGATTATTTCATGCTAATGAATCTGTAAACTTGTGTGTATACTGTGTGTGTAATATGTGTATCCTGTGTGTATATGTAATGTGTGTATACCGTGTGTATAATATGTGTGTATATATAGACACAACAGGTTCAGCTATTCTCTCATTCAGTGTTTGTGTAATGTGTGTGTGTAATGTGTGTATACTGTGTGTGTAATGTGTGTGTATCCTGGGTGTATATATAGACACATCAGACTCAGCTATTCTCATTCAGTCTTTGTAATGTGACGATCTCTGTAGTCTCAGGAATGTGATTATTTCATGCTAATGAGTCTGTAAACTTGTGTGTATCATGTGTGTATACTGTGTGTGTAATGTGTGTATACTGTGTGTGTAATGTGTGTATACTGTGTGTATACTGTGTGTATACTGTGTGTGTAATGTGTGTATACTGTGTGTGTGTAATGTGTGTATAATGTGTGAATACTGTGTGTATAATGTGTGTAAACTGTGTGTATAATGTGTGTGTAATGTGTGTATATATAGACACAACAGGTTCAGCTATTCTCTCTGTCTTTGTAATCTGACTAGCTCTGTAGTCTCAGGAATGTGATTATTTCATGCTAATGAGTCTGTAAACTTGTGTGTGTAATGTGTGTTTACTGTGTGTATATAATGTGTGTATCCTGTGTGTATATATAGACACAACAGACTCAGCTATTCTCTTATTCAGTCTTTGTAATGTGACTATCTCTGTAGTCTCAGGAATGTGATTATTTCATGCTAATGAGTCTGTAAACTTGTGTGTATCATGTGTGTATACTGTGTGTATATAATGTGTGTGTAATGTGTGTATCCTGTGTGTATCCTGTGTGTATAATGTGTGTATATAATGTGTGTGTAATGTGTGTATAATGTGTGTATCCTGTGTGTATAATGTGTGTATAATGTGTGTATAATGTGTGTATATATAGACACAACAGACTCAGCTATTCTCTCATTCAGTCTTTGTAATGTAACTATCTCTGTAGTCTCAGGAATGTAATTATTTTACTCTAATCAGTCTGTAAACTTGTGTGTATCATGTGTGTTTACTGTGTGTGTACACTGTGTGTATATAATGTGTGTGTAATGTGTGCATCATGTGTGTATAATGTGTGTATCCTGTGTGTATACTGTGTGTATCCTGTGTGTATCTATAGACACAACAGACTCAGCTATTCTCTCATTCAGTCTTTGTAATGTAACTATCTCTGTAGTCTCAGGAATGTGATTATTTTACTCTAATCAGTCTGTAAACTTGTGTGTATCATGTGTGTTTACTGTGTGTGTACACTGTGTGTATATAATGTGTGCATCATGTGTGTATAATGTGTGTATCCTGTGTGTATACTGTGTGTGTAATGTGTGTATCCTGTGTGTATAATGTGTGTGTATCCTGTGTGTATCCTGTGTGTATAATGTGTGTATAATGTGTGTATATATAGACACAACAGACTCAGCTATTCTCTCATTCAGTCTTTGTAATGTAACTATCTCTGTAGTCTCAGGAATGTGATTATTTTACTCTAATCAGTCTGTAAACTTGTGTGTATCATGTGTGTTTACTGTGTGTGTACACTGTGTGTATATAATGTGTGTGTAATGTGTGCATCATGTGTGTATAATGTGTGTATCCTGTGTGTATACTGTGTGTATCCTGTGTGTATCTATAGACACAACAGACTCAGTCACATTACAAAGACTGAGAGAGAATAGCTGAGTCTGTTGTGTCTATAGATAAACACAGGATACACACATGATACACACAGTATACACACATTACACACACACATGATGCACACATTACACACACATTATATAAACACATGATATACACATTACACACACATGATGCACACATTACACACACATGATGCACACATTACACACACATTATATACACACATGATGCACACATTACACACACATTATATACACACATGATGCACACATTACACACACATTATATAAACACATGATACACACATGATGCACACATTACACGCACATTATATACACACATGATACACACATGATGCACACAATATACACACATGATACACACATGATGCACACATTACACACACATTATACACACATGATACACACAAGTTTACGGACTCATTAGCATGAAATAATCACATTCCTGAGACTACAGAGATAGCTATTCTCTCTCAGTCTTTGTAATGTGACTATCTCTGTAGTCTCAGGAATGTGATTATTTCATGCTAATGAGTCTGTAAACTTGTGTATCATGTGTGTATACTGTGTGTATATAATGTGTGTGTAATGTGTGCATCATGTGTGTGTAATGTGTGTGTATATATAGACACAACAGGTTCAGCTATTCTCTCTCAGTCTTTGTAATCTGACTATCTCTGTAGTCTCAGGAATGTGATTATTTCATGCTAATGAGTCTGTAAACTTGTGTGTATCATGTGTGAATAATGTGTGTGTAATGTGTGCATCGTGTGTATACTGTGTGTATCATGTGTGTATAATGTGTGCATCATGTGTGTATATAATGTGTGTGTAATGTGTGCATCGTGTGTATACTGTGTGTATAATGTGTGCATCGTGTGTATACTGTGTGTATCATGTGTGTATAATGTGTGCATCATGTGTGTATACTGTGTGTATCCTGTGTGTATCTATAGACACAACAGACTCAGCTATTCTCTCTGTCTTTGTAATCTGACTATCTCTGTAGTCTCAGGAATGTGATTATTTCATGCTAATGAGTCTGTAAACGTGTGTGTATAATGTGTATGTATACTGTGTGTATACTGTGTGTATACTGTGTGTATACTGTGTGTGTGTAATGTGTGTATAATGTGTGTATACTGTGTGTATACTGTGTGTGTGTAATGTGTGTATAATGTGTGTATACTGTGTGTATACTGTGTGTGTGTAATGTGTGTATACTGTGTGTATACTGTGTGTATACTGTGTGTGTGTAATGTGTGTATAATGTGTGTATAATGTGTGTGTATCCTGTGTGTATATATAGACACAACAGGTTCAGCTATTCTCTCTCAGTCTTTGTAATCTGACTATCTCTGTAGTCTCAGGAATGTGATTATTTCATGCTAATGAGTCTGTAAACTTGTGTGTATCATGTGTGTGTATACTGTGTGTATACTGTATGTGTATACTGTGTGTGTATCCTGTGTGTATCCTGTGTGTATAATGTGTGTATCCTGTGTGTATATATAGACACAATAGGCTCAGCTATTCTCTCATTCAGTCTTTGTAATGTGACTATCTCTGTAGTCTCAGGATGTGCTTATTTCATGCTAATGAGTCTGTAAACTTGTGTGTATACTGTGTGTATAATGTGTGTATATACAGGGAGTGCAGAATTATTAGGCAAATTAGTATTTTGACCACATCATCCTCTTTATGCATGTTGTCTTACTCCAAGCTGTATAGGCTCGAAAGCCTACTACCAATTAAGCATATTAGGTGATGTGCATCTCTGTAATGAGAAGGGGTGTGGTCTAATGACATCAACACCCTATATCAGGTGTGCACAATTATTAGGCAACTTCCTTTCCTTTGGCAAAATGGGTCAAAAGAAGGACTTGACAGGCTCAGAAAAGTCAAAAATAGTGAGATATCTTGCAGAGGGATGCAGCACTCTTAAAATTGCAAAGCTTCTGAAGCGTGATCATCGAACAATCAAGCGTTTCATTAAAAATAGTCAACAGGGTCGCAAGAAGCGTGTGGAAAAACCAAGGCGCAAAATAACTGCCCATGAACTGAGAAAAGTCAAGCGTGCAGCTGCCAAGATGCCACTTGCCACCAGTTTGGCCATATTTCAGAGCTGCAACATCACTGGAGTGCCCAAAAGCACAAGGTGTGCAATACTCAGAGACATGGCCAAGGTAAGAAAGGCTGAAAGACGACCACCACTGAACAAGACACACAAGCTGAAACGTCAAGACTGGGCCAAGAAATATCTCAATACTGATTTTTCTAAGGTTTTATGGACTGATGAAATGAGAGTGAGTCTTGATGGGCCAGATGGATGGGCCCGTGGCTGGACTGGTAAAGGGCAGAGAG
>NC_069502.1:1221345110-1221397610 GCF_027579735.1 Bombina bombina
TGTATACCTGTGTATTTAGTATATATATATATGTGTGTGTATTTGTGTATGTATTCATGTCGGTATGTGTATACCTGTGTATTTAGTATATATATATATATATATATATATATGTGTGTATTTGTGTATGTATTCATGTCGGTATGTGTATACCTGTGTAGTTAGTATATATATGTGTGTGTATTTGCGTATGTATTCATGTCGGTATGTGTATACCTGTGTATTTAGTATATATATATATGTGTGTATTTGTGTATGTATTCATGTCGGTATGTGTATACCTGTGTATTTAGTATATATATGTGTGTGTATTTGCGTATGTATTCATGTCGGTATGTGTATACCTGTGTATTTAGTATATATATATATGTGTGTGTATTTGCGTATGTATTCATGTCGGTATGTGTATACCTGTGTATTTAGTATATATATATGTGTGTATTTGTGTATGTATTCATGTCGATATGTGTATACCTGTGTATTTAGTATATATATATATATATATATATATATATATATGTGTGTATGTATTTGTGTATGTATTCATGTCGGTATGTGTATACCTGTGTATTTAGTATATATATATATATATATGTGTATGTATTTGTGTATGTATTCATGTCGGTATGTGTATACCTGTGTATTTAGTATATATATATATGTGTGTGTATTTGTGTATGTATTCATGTCGGTATGTGTATACCTGTGTATTTAGTATATATATATATATATGTGTGTATTTGTGTATGTATTCATGTCGGTATGTGTATACCTGTGTATTTAGTATATATATATATGTGTGTATTTGTGTATGTATTCATGTCGGTATGTGTATACCTGTGTATTTAGTATATATATATATATGTGTGTATTTGTGTATGTATTCATTTCGGTATGTGTATACCTGTGTATTTAGTATATATATATATATGTGTGTATTTGTGTATGTATTCATGTCGGTATGTGTATACCTGTGTATTTAGTATATATATATATGTGTGTATTTGTGTATGTATTCATGTCGGTATGTGTATACCTGTGTATTTAGTATATATATATATGTGTGTATTTGTGTATGTATTCATGTCGGTATGTGTATACCTGTGTATTTAGATTGTAAGCTTGGGATTCTCTCTAAGAGCAGCTCACGTTGTATAAAAGTGCATCTACAACTGTGCTAAAGGCACGGTGCTCCTCTCCTTTTGTTTGTTAATGCAAGTGCAGTACCTTGTATACATAAGGTCTCATTGTGTGTTATTGTATTGTGCCTGTATAATTGTAATGTACTTATGTATAGCACTGCACCAAATGATGATGCTTTATAAATAAATAATAATAATAATGTGTTGATATGGGCACACATACATATAAACACATATATACAGTTTTCAGCCTTCCACAGTCAAATACCTTAAAACATGCAATATCATTTTTAGTCATTTTCGAAAGTATATATATACTGTACATATATGTGTGTGTTTATGTACTGCATGCATCTGTGTGCACATACATATTCACACACATATATAGACATGTATACATAAGCACATGCACATATTTAGACATATATATTTACACATTGGAGCCCTTTCCAGTCAAACACCTTACCATACCCCTTGTAATCCCTTAAAAAAAAAATCAGTGTTAAAAATATATATTTTTTTATTAAATATCTGTATATATGAGCGTGATTTTAATATATTTGTAACCCTTCTACTTTACATCAGGTCTCAAGTAACTCTAATTCATCTCTTAGAATTTTCAACTTGTAATATCAGCGCTATTTAGTGTGGTTGCGATATCTATTGAACGTAATTGGCGCGCTAGAGTGATGTCGGCCACACTAAACCTTTTCTAGTAAATCTAATTTACCATGGACTTGTACTATCCAGTTCAAGCTAATGATACTGCTTATCGCGTCCCATGCTATCATTAGCGTGCCACGTGTAATCTAGTCCATTGATGGGGTCCAATGAGTAGCATGACTACATAACACTACATGATATACATGCTCCTCAGAAGATGATTGGCTGCTTTTTCAGCTACATGAACCTTTATTAATCTGAACCTGGTGCAGAATGCCTTAAAGGGACATGAAACACAATTTTTTTCTTTCATGTTTTACAAAGAGCATGCAATTTTAAACAACTTTCTAATTTACTTCTATTATCTAATTTGCTTCATTCTCTTGATATCTTTTGCTGAAAAGCATATATAGATAGGCTCAGTAGCTGCTGTTTTGTGGCTGCACATAGATGCCACATATGATTGGCTCACCCATGTGCATTGCTGTTTCCTAAACAAAGTATTTGTGAAGAATGAAGTAAATTAAATAATAGAAGTAAATTGGAATGTTGTTTAAAATTGTATTCTCTATCTGAAAAAAAAGTGTTTTTGGGGTTAAATGTCCCTTTAAAGGGACCCAAATGCTAAATCACAGTGATGAAGTTAATCTGTAAAAAGCTGACTAGAAAATATCACGTGAACCTCCCTGTGTAAAAAATGAAGATATCACACTTTGCGTTACTATGATTTCCTCATAATCTTGCTAGACTTCATAGTAATCTAGTGACTGCACCTGCACAGATGAACACTACCTTGTAAGTCTTGAGACTAGTGTCTTGATTGGCTGCTTAAAGTCCCTTTGTAATATGATGTGGCTGGTGACGAAAACTATCTTGCTTTTTTACATAGAGATGATCATGTGATATTTTACAGGTGCACTGTATAATTTACATCAGGGAAACGTGTCCTTTTAAGTAACTGAAATACTCAGATTGTCGCCATGGGTGTATGGACCCTCTCATGGTTACTTGTCTAAAGCTAATGGGTTAGGAACTGACCATGTGACAACGATTTCCTCTATCCCAGAAATAAGACGACAGATGTATAGAAGCCAGGTGGCCCATAGATAGCCATGTTTACAGATATAATTTACAGCATTAATTGTATTAGTCTCTCACTGATTTGACCCCGGGCTGCAAAATTACAACTTGTTGCAGAGGCTGAGTGAGCTTTTTGTTGTGTACAGCCTGAGCAGCTGTTTGTCCTTCTGTCCCTACAGACAGAGCCCCCACTAGAAACTAGTCACCAGGATAGCCCTCCTGAGGTGTGTGAGAGTGACACGTGTGTGCCCCCACCTGCCAGGACCTCAAGGCCTCGTCGGTATGAACGGCAGGCACACAGCCCCATGTCCCTGCAACATCACCTCTCCCAGCTTGCCACAGACATCCAGAAAGAGAGTCAGCTCAGGGGAGATCAGGAGGGGACACCAGGGCCAAAGCGTTCTGAGGGGCCCTTGTGGCTGGAACCCAGAGAGCCACCAGTCGGCGCAGAAAGTGTTGAACAGGAGGAAACTGTGTACACGGTAAGGACCAGACAAGTGCTCAGGATAACAAGACACTGACCATCCATCATACAGATCACTGGGTTCCTCTGTATGCCCAGCAAGTACACCATATACCCTGCATGTATAGATCCCCCATCCCTGTATGTATAGATCCCCCATCCCTGTATGTATAGATCCCCCATCCTTGCATGTATAGATCCCCCATAGCTGTATGTATAGATCCCCCATCCCTGCATGTATAGATCCCCCATCCCTGCATGTATAGATCCCCCATCCCTGTATGTATAGATCCCCCATCCCTGTATGTATAGATCCCCCATCCTTGCATGTATAGATCCCCCATCCCTGTATGTATAGATCCCCCATCCCTGCATGTATAGATCCCCCATCCTTGCATGTAATGATCCATCATCCATGTATGTATAGATCCCTCATCCCTGTATGACTATAGATCCCCCATCTCTGTATAACTATAGATCCCCCATCCCTGTATGACTATAGATCCCTCATCCTTGTATGACTATATATCCCCCATCCCTGTATGACTATAGATCCCCCATCCCTGTATGACTATAGATCCCCCATCCCTGTATGACTATAGATCCCCCATCCCTGCATGTATAGATCCCTCATCCTTGTATGTATAGATCCCTCATCCCTGTATGTATATATCCCCCATCCCTGTGTGTATAGATCCCTCATCCCTGTATGTATAGATCCCCTATCCCTGCATGTATAGATCCCCTATCCCTGCATGTATAGATCCCCCATCCCTGTATGTATAGATCCTCCATCCCTGTATGTATAGATCCCTCATCCTTGTATGTATAGATCCCCTATCCCTGCATGTATAGATCCCCCATCCCTGTATGACTATAGATCCCCCATCCCTGCATGTATAGATCCCTCATCCTTGTATGTATAGATCCCCCATCCCTGTATGTATATATCCCCCATCCCTGTGTGTATAGATCCCTCATCCCTGTATGTATAGATCCCCTATCCCTGCATGTATAGATCCCCTATCCCTGCATGTATAGATCCCCCATCCCTGTATGTATAGATCCTCCATCCCTGTATGTATAGATCCCCCATCCCTGTATGTATAGATCCCCCATCCCTGTATGTATAGATCCCCCATACCTCCCTAAACCTTAACTAAAAAAAAACAGACAATTATATTTTGAACGCACATACAGAATATATTTTGAACGCACATACATAATATATTTTGAACGCACATACAGTATACATTTTGAACGCACATACAGTATACATTTTGAACGCACATACAGTATACATTTTGAACGCACATACAGTAATCATTTTGAATGCACATACAGTATATATTTTGAACGCACATACAGTATATATTTTGAACGCACATACAGTATACATTTTGAACGCACATACAGTATATATTTTGAACGCACATACAGTATATATTTTGAACGCACATACAGTATATATTTTGAACGCACATACAGTATACATTTTGAACGCACATATAGTATACATTTTGAATGCACATACAGTAATCATTTTGAATGCACATACAGTATATATTTTGAACGCACATACAGTATACATTTTGAATGCACATACAGTATATATTTTGAACGCACATATAGTATATATTTTGAACGCACATACAGTATATATTTTGAACGCACATATAGTATACATTTTGAATGCACATACAGTATATATTTTGAACGCACATACAGTATATATTTTGAACGCACATACAGTATATATTTTGAACGCACATACAGTATACATTTTGAATGCACATACAGTATACATTTTGAACGCACATACAGTATACATTTTGAATGCACATACAGTATATATTTTGAACGCACATACAGTATACATTTTGAACGCACATACAGTAATCATTTTGAATGCACATACAGTATATATTTTGAACGCACATACAGTATACATTTTGAACGCACATACAGTAATCATTTTGAATGCACATACAGTATATATTTTGAACGCACATACAGTATATATTTTGAACGCACATACAGTATACATTTTGAACGCACATACAGTATACATTTTGAATGCACATACAGTATATATTTTGAACGCACATACAGTATACATTTTGAACGCACATACAGTAATCATTTTGAATGCACATACAGTATATATTTTGAATGCACATACAGTATATATTTTGAACGCACATACAGTATACATTTTGAACGCACATACAGTATACATTTTGAACGCACATACAGTATATATTTTGAACGCACATATAGTATACATTTTGAATGCACATACAGTATATATTTTGAACGCACATACAGTATATATTTTGAACGCACATACAGTATACATTTTGAACGCACATATAGTATACATTTTGAATGCACATACAGTAATCATTTTGAATGCACATACAGTATATATTTTGAACGCACATACAGTATACATTTTGAATGCACATACAGTATATATTTTGAACGCACATATAGTATATATTTTGAACGCACATACAGTATATATTTTGAACGCACATATAGTATACATTTTGAATGCACATACAGTATATATTTTGAACGCACATACAGTATATATTTTGAACGCACATACAGTATATATTTTGAACGCACATACAGTATATATTTTGAACGCACATACAGTAATCATTTTGAATGCACATACAGTATATATTTTGAATGCACATACAGTATATATTTTGAACGCACATACAGTATATATTTTGAACGCACATACAGTATACATTTTGAACGCACATACAGTATATATTTCATAAGACCTCAAAAATATTTTATTCATCAAAGATTAGTGTTGTAAAGTGACAAAACTGTAACTTTATCTTGCTACACAAATACACGACTTGTAAGGAGGTACTGGGTGCAAACACATAAACCAATGTCTGAAGAGACAAGGAAACTTAACCATTTATGGCTACATAACAAGTGGCGTACAATCACTAGCGCAGGTGTGTTATTTTGTGCTCGGTCTCCAGCTAAGAATAACTCACAATCTGTATTACTAGCGGAGCGCAATCACTAGCGCAGGTGTGTTATCTTGTACAGATGTTAGCGCACCCGCCCTGTCCTACATACAGATGTTAGCGCACCCGCCTTGTCCTACATACAGATGTTAGTGCACCCGCCCTGTCCTACATAAAGACATTAGCGCACCCGCCCTGTCCTACATACAGATGTTAGCGCACCCGCCCTGTCCTACATACAGACGTTAGCGCACCCGCCCTGTCCTACATACAGACGTTAGCGCACCCGCCCTGTCCTACATACAGACGTTAGCGCACCCGCCCTGTCCTACAGATGTTAGCGCACCCACCCAGTCCTACATACAGATGTTAGCGCACCCGCTCTGTCCTACATACAGATTTAAGAGCACCCGCCCTGTCCTACATACAGATGTTAGAGCACCTGCCCTATCCTACATACAGATGTTAGCGCACCCGCCCTGTCCTACATACAGATGTTAGCGCACCCACCCTGTCCTACATACAGATGTTAGCGCACCCGCCCTATCTTACATACAGATGTTAGCGCACCCGCCCTGTCCTACATACAGATGTTAGCGCACCTGCCCTGTCCTACATACAGATGTTAGCGCACCCGCCCTATCCTACATACAGACGTTAGTGCACCTGCCCTGTCCTACATACAGATGTTAGCGCACCTGCCTTGTCCTACATACAGATGTTAGTGCACCCGCCCTGTCCTACATACAGATGTTAGTGCACCCGCCCTGTCCTACATACAGATGTTAGCGCACCTGCCCTGTCCTACATACAGATGTTAGCGCACCTGCCCTATCCTACATACAGACGTTAGTGCACCTGCCCTGTCCTACATACAGATGTTAGTGCACCTGCCTTGTCCTACATACAGATGTTAGTGCACCCGCCCTGTCCTACATACAGATGTTAGTGCACCCGCCCTGTCCTACATACAGATGTTAGTGCACCCGCCCTGTCCTACATACAGAAGTTAGTGCACCCGCCCTGTCCTACATACAGATGTTAGTGCACAAGCCTTGTCCTACATACAGATGTTAGTGCACCCGCCCTGTCCTACATACAGATGTTAGTGCACCCGCCCTGTCCTACATACAGAAGTTAGTGCACCCGCTCTGTCCTACATACAGACGTTAGTGCACCCGCCTTGTCCTACATTCAGATGTAAGTGCACCTGCCCTATCTTACATACAGATGTTAGTGCACCCGCCTTGTCCTACATACAGACGTTAGCGCACCCGCCCTATCTTACATACAGATGTTAGTGCACCCGCCTTGTCCTACATACAGATGTTAGCGCACCCGCCCTATCCTACAGATGTTAGCGCACCCGCCCTGTCCTACATACAGACGTTAGTGCACCTGCCCTGTCCTACATACAGACGTTAGCGCACCCGCCCTGTCCTACATACAGACGTTAGCGCACCCGCCCTGTCCTACATACAGACGTTAGCGCACTCGCCCTGTCCTACATACAGATGTTAGCGCACACGCCTTGTCCTACATACAGATGTTAGCGCACCCGCCCTATCCTACAGATGTTAGCGAACCCGCCCTGTTCTACATACAGACGTTAACGCACCCACCCTGTCCTAAATACAGATGTTAGCGCACCCGCCCTGTCCTACATACAGATGTTAGCGCACCCACCCTGTCCTACATACAGATGTTAGTGCACCCGCCCTGTCCTACATACAGAAGTTAGTACACCTGCTCTGTCCTACATACAGACGTTAGTGCACCCGCCTTGTCCTACATACAGATGTTAGCGCACACGCCTTGTCCTACATACAGATGTTAGCGCACCCGCCCTATCCTACAGATGTTAGCAAACCCGCCCTGTCCTACATACAGACGTTAGCGCACCCGCCCTGTCCTACATACAGATGTTAGCGCACCCGCCCTGTCCTAGATACAGATGTTAGCGCACCCGCCCTGTCCTACATACCGACGTTAGCGCACCCGCCCTGTCCTACAGATGTTAGCGCACCCGCCCTGTCCTACATACAGACGTTAGCGCACCCGCCCTGTCCTACATACAGATGTTAGCGCACCCGCCCTGTCCTACATACAGACGTTAGCGCACCCGCCCTATCCTACATACAGATGTTAGCGCACTCGCCCTGTCCTACATACAGATGTTAGCGCACCCGCCCTGTCCTACATACAGATGTTAGCGCACTCGCCCTGTCCTACATACAGATGTTAGCGCACCCGCCCTGTCCTACATACAGATGTTAGCGCACCTGCCCTATCCTACAGATGTTAGCGCACCCACCCTGTCCTACATACAGACGTTAGCGCACCCGCCCTGTCCTACATACAGACGTTAGCTCACCCACCCTGTCCTACATACAGATGTTAGCGCACCCGCCCTATCTTACATACAGATGTTAGCGCACCCACCCTATCCTACAGATGTTAGCGCACCCACCCTATCTTACATACAGATGTTAGCGTACCCACCCTATCTTACATACAGATGTTAGCGCACCCACCCTATCTTACATACAGATGTTAGCGCACCCGCCCTATCTTACATACAGATGTTAGCGCACCCGCCCTATCTTACATACAGATGTTAGCGCACCCACCCTATCCTACAGATGTTAGCGCACCCGCCCTATCTTACATACAGATGTTAGCGCACCCGCCCTATCTTACATACAGATGTTAGCGCACCCGCCCTATCCTACAGATGTTAGCGCACCCACCCTGTCCTACATACAGATGTTAGCGCACCCACCCTGTCCTACATACAGATGTTAGCGCACCCACCCTATCCTATAGATGTTAGCGCACCCGCCCTATCCTACAGATGTTAGCGCACCCACCCTGTCCTACATACAGATGTTAGCGCACCCACCCTATCCTACAGATGTTAGCGCACCCGCCCTATCTTACATACAGATGTTAGCGCATCCACCCTATCTTACATACAGATGTTGGCGCACCCGCCCTATCCCACAGATGTTAGCGCACCCGCCCTATCTTAAATACAGATGCTAGCGCACCCACCCTATCAGATGCTAGCGCACCCGCCCTATCCTACAGATGTTAGCGCACCCGCCCTATCTTACCATACAGACATTAGCGCACCCACCCTATCCTACAGATGTTTGCGCACCCGCCCTATCTTAAATACAGATGCTAGCGCACCCGCCCTATCCTACAGATGTTAGCGCACCTGCCCTATCTTACCATACAGACGTTAGCGCACCCACCCTATCCTATAGATGTTAGCGCACCCGCCCTATCCTACAGGTGTTAGTGCACCCGCCCTATCCTACAGATGTTAGCGCACCCGCCCTATCCTACAGATGTTAGCGCACCCGCCCTATCCTACAGGTGTTAGTGCACCCGCCCTATCCTACAGATGTTAGCGCACCCGCCCTATCCTACAGATGTTAGCGCACCCGCCCTATCCTACAGATGTTAGCGCACCCGCCCTATCCTACAGATGTTAGCACACCCGCCCTATCCTACAGATGTTAGCGCACCCGCCCTATCCTACAGATGTTAGCGCACCCGCCCCTATCCTACAGATGTTAGCTCACCCCGCCCTATCCTACAGATGTTAGCGCACCCGCCCTATCTTACATACAGATGTTAGCGCACCCGCCCTATCCTACAGGTGTTAGCGCACCCTAGACTATGTCTGGAGCAATAAAAAATAACTTGTAACAAGTACAAAAATAGAAGCGATTGAGCGATGGTAACACACAATAGTGCTAATATTTTTGCGCTCCACTTGCACTCTGGGCCTCACTGGCACAGTAGCATAAACGGTGAATTTAAAAGACTTGACATGAATTATTTTTTATAAGAAAATGAAACTGGTTTCTACTTTGTGCATACCAGTTAGTATAGCAAAGCTACAGCGCATTAATAGACACTCAGGTATAATCTATCTGCCTGTGTTACGCTTCTTTGAAGAAATAATGTGTAAAATACATTTATTAAACATCTTGTATTTTTGTCCTTTTAAAGGGACATTGAAGACAAATTTAAATGTATCCCCCTTTCCACACCCTCCCTTACTTGTGATCCTGCGACCAATCAGATGCTGTATACAGATATTCCTGTGGTCATGTGCATCAAGTTGTTGCACATGCCGAATGAAGATAGCTTGGTCTTGCAAAAGCTTGATCACTGTTTGCTGTCACCTGCACAATGGAAATAAATGTATAGTACATATATGTTTCTTCAGGAGGAGGTAGCTAATTACACAAAACATAATGACCTTTTAACTAAATCACAATGTTTTACTGTCCTTGAGGTGTGAGCACCTTCTCTCTCATTCCTTCTCTATATTATGTCTCCCCTCTCTCTCTGCCTCTGGCATGCAGCCCCCTCCCACCAAGTCCTCAGGTCTAGCCACCTTCTGGAAGCGCTGTCAGGGGCTGTTAGGCAACAAATTCAGTAGCTTAAAGAGAAAGAATCGAGTTTCGCTCCCCAGTGTGGAAGAGGTAACCACCCTGTCAAAGTGCATGGTGTGGAGTGGCAACAGCTGGGTGCATGGTGTGGAGTGGCAGCAGCTAGGTGCAGGCTGGGAGTGGTGGCAGCTAAGTGTAGGTGTGGAATGGTGGCAGCTAGGTGCAGGCTGGCAGTGGTGGCAGCTAGGTGCAGGTGTGGAGTGGTGGCAGCTAGGTGCATGCTGAGAGTGGTGGTAGCTAGGTGTAGGTGTGGAGTGGCAGCAGCTAGGTGCATGGTGTGGAGTGGCAGCAGCTAGGTGCATGGTGTGGAGTGGCAGCAGCTAGGTGCAGGTGGAGAGTGGCAGCAGCTAGGTGCAGGTGGAGAGTGGTGGCAGCTAAGTGTAGGTGTGGAATGGTGGCAGCTAGGTGCAGGCTGGGAGTGGTGGCAGCTAGGTGTAGGTGTGGGATGGTGGCAGCTAGGTGCAGGTGTGGAGTGGTTGCAGCGAGGTGCATGCTAGGAGGGGTGGCAGCTAGGTGCAGGTGTGGAGGGGTTGCAGCTAGGTACAGGTGTGGAGTGGTTGCATCTAGGTGCATTATGGGAGGGGTGGCAGCTAGGTACAGGTGTGGAGTGGTTGCAGTTAGGTGCAGGTGTGGAGGGGTGGCAGCTAGGTGCAGGCTGGGAGTGGTGGCAGCTAAGTGTAGGTGTGGAATGGTGGCAGCTAGGTGCAGGCTGGGAGTGGTGGCAGCTATGTGTAGGTGTGGAATGGTGGCAGCTAGGTGCAGGTGTGGAGTGGTTGCAGCTAGGTGCATGCTGGGAGGGGTGGCAGCTAGGTGCAGGTGTGGAGGGGTTGCAGCTAGGTACAGGTGTGGAGTGGTTGCAGTTAGGTGCAGGTGTGGAGGGGTGGCAGCTAGGTGCAGGTGTGGAGGGGTTTCAGCTAGGTGCATGCTGGGAGGGGTGGCAGCTAGGTGCAGGTGTGGAGTGGTTGCAGCTAGGTGCATACTGGGAGGGGTGGCAGCTAGGTGCATGCTGGGAGGGGTGGCAACTAGGTACAGGTGTGGAGTGGTTGCAGCTAGGTACAGGTGTGGAGTGGTTGCAGCTAGGTGCATGCTGGGAGGGGTGGCAGCTAGGTGCATGCTGGGAGGGGTGGCAGCTAGGTGCAGGTGGGGAGTCGTGGCAGCTAGGTGCAGGCTGGGAGTGGTGGCAACTAAGTGTAGGTGTGGAATGGTAGCAGCTAGGTGCAGGTGTGGAGTGGTGGCAGCTAGGTACAGGCTGGCAGTGGTGGCAGCTAGGTGCATGCTGGGAGTGGTGGCAGCTAGGTGCATGCTGGGAGTGGTGGCAGTTAGGTGCATGCTGGGAGGGGTGGCAGCTAGCTGTAGGTGTGGAGTGCAGTATGATGTGGTTTTATAACAATTTAGTTGCATTCAGCTGTGCACACAGATTCACTGAGAATGCAAAGCTCTCTCTAGGTACTGCAGGTCTAATGCTAATCTGCTAAAGCTCTCTCTAGGTACTGCAGGTCTAATGCTAATCTGCTAAAGCTCTCTCTAGGTACTGCAGGTCTAATGCTAATCTGCTGAAGCTCGGCCATCTCTGTATTCTTTAGTAAATATATATTGTCTATTAGAGGAACTTGTTAGTGAATCTCGGCACTTAACATCTGGGAGGGACTAAAGAGGGTCTGATAGAAACTATCGGTTAGATTTAGAGTTCTGCGGCCAAAGGGGTGCGTTAGCTACGCGTGCTTTTTTTTCCCCGCACCTTTTAAATACTGCTGGTATTTAGAGTTCACAGAAGGGCTGCGTTAGGCTCCAAAAAAGGGAGCGTAGAGCATATTTACCGCCACTGCAACTCTCGATACCAGCGGTGCTTACGGACGCGGCCAGCTTCAAAAACGTGCTCGTGCACAATTCCCCCATAGGAAACAATGGGGCTGTTTGAGCTGAAAAAAAACCTAACACCTGCAAAAAAGCAGCGTTCAGCTCCTAACGCAGCCCCATTGTTTCCTATGGGGAAACAGTTTCTAAGTCTGCACCTAACACCCTAACATGTACCCCGAGTCTAAACACCCCTAACCTTACACTTATTAACCCCTAATCTGCCGTCCCTGCTATCGCCGCTGACCCCTGCATATTATTATTAACCCCTAATCTGCCGCTCCGTACACCGCCGCAACCTACGTTATCCCTATGTACCCCTAATCTGCTGCCCCTAACACCGCCGACCCCTATATTATATTTATTAACCCCTAATCTGCCGCCCCCGCTATCGCTGACCCCTGCATATTATTATTAACCCCCTAATCTGCCGCTCCGTACACCGCCGCAACCTACGTTATCCCTATGTACCCCTAATCTGCTGCCCCTAACACCGCTGACCCCCTATATTATATTTATTAACCCTAATCTGCCCCCACAACGTCGCTTCCACCTACCTACAATAATTAACCCCTAATCTGCCGACCGGACCTCACCGCTACTCTAATAAATGTATTAACCCCTAAAGCTAAGTCTAACCCTAACACTAACACCCCCCTAAGTTAAATATAATTTAAATCTAATGAAATAAATTAACTCTTATTAAATAAATTATTCCTATTTAAAGCTAAATACTTACCTGTAAAATAAACCCTAATATAGCTACAATATAAATAATAATTATATTGTAGCTATTTTAGGATTAATATTTATTTTACAGGCAACTTTGTATTTATTTTAACCAGGTACAATAGCTATTAAATAGTTAATAACTATTTAATAGTTACCTAGTTAAAATAATTACAAAATTACCTGTAAAATAAATCCTAACCTAAGTTACAATTATACCTAACACTACACTATCAATAAATAACTTAAATAAACTACCTACAATTATCTACAATTAAACCTAACACTACACTATCAATAAATTAATTAAATACAATACCTACAAATAATTACAATGAAATAAACTAACTAAAGTACAAAAAATAAAAAAGAACTAAGTTACAAAAAATAAAAAAATATTTACAAACATTAGAAAATATTACAACAATTTTAAACTAATTACACCTACTCTAAGCCCCCTAATAAAATAACAAAGCCCCCCAAAATAAAACAAATGCCCTACCCTATTCTAAAATTAAAATAGAAAAGCTCTTTTACCTTACCAGCCCTTAAAAGGGCCCTTTGCGGGGCATGCCCCAAAGAATTCAGCTCTTTTGCCTGTAAAAAAAAACATACAATACCCCCCCCCCAACATTACAACCCACCACCCACATACCCCTAATCTAACCCCAAACCCCCCTTAAATAAACCTAACACTAAGCCCCTGAAGATCTTCCTACCTTGTCTTCACCATGCCAGGTATCACCGATCGCTCCAGGCTCCGAATTCTTCATCCAAGCCCAAGCGGGGGCTGGAGATCCATCATCCGGCTTGAAGTCTTCTATCAAGCAGCGGCTGAAGAGGTCCAGAAGAGGCTCCAAAGTCTTCATCCTATCCGGGCAGAAGAGTAGATCCGGACCGGCAACCATCTTCTTCCAAGCGGTGACAAGCGGCTCCATCTTGAAGACCTCCAGCGCGGATCCATCCTCTTCTTGCGACGTCCTAAGTCCGAATGAAGGTTCCTTTAAATGACGTCATCCAAATGGCGTCCCTCGAATTCCGATTGGCTGATAGGATTCTATCAGCCAATCGGAATTAAGGTAGGAAAATTCTGATTGGCTGATGGAATCAGCCAATCAGATTCAAGTTCAATCCGATTGGCTGATCCGATCAGCCAATCAGATTGAGCTCGCATTCTATTGGCTGTTCCGATCAGCCAATAGAATGCAAGCTCAATCTGATTGGCTGATCGGATCAGCCAGTTGGATTGAACTTGATTCTGATTGGCTGATGGAATCAGCCAATCAGAATTTTCCTACCTTAATTCGAGGGACGCCATCTTGGATGACGTAATTTAAAGGAACCTTCATTCGGACTTAGGATGTCGCAAGAAGAGGATGGATCCACGCTGGAGGTCTTCAAGATGGAGCCGCTTGTCACCGCTTGGAAGAAGATGGTTGCCGGTCCGGATCTACTCTTCTGCCCGGATAGGATGAAGACTTTGGAGCCTCTTCTGGACCTCTTCAGCCGCTGCTTGATAGAAGACTTCAAGCCGGATGATGGATCTCCAGCCCCCGCTTGGGCTTGGATGAAGAATTCGGAGCCTGGAGCGATCGGTGATACCTGGCATGGTGAAGACAAGGTAGGAAGATCTTCAGGGGCTTAGTGTTAGGTTTATTTAAGGGGGGTTTGGGTTAGATTAGGGGTATGTGGGTGGTGGGTTGTAATGTTGGGGGGGGGTATTGTATGTTTTTTTTTACAGGCAAAAGAGCTGAATTCTTTGGGGCATGCCCCGCAAAGGGCCCTTTTAAGGGCTGGTAAGGTAAAAGAGCTTTTCTATTTTAATTTTAGAATAGGGTAGGGCATTTTTTTTATTTTGGGGGGCTTTGTTATTTTATTAGGGGGCTTAGAGTAGGTGTAATTAGTTTAAAATTGTTGTAATATTTTTCTAATGTTTGTAAATATTTTTTTATTTTTTGTAACTTAGTTCTTTTTTATTTTTTGTACTTTAGTTAGTTTATTTCATTGTATTTATTTGTAGGTATTTTATTTAATTAATTTATTGATAGTTTAGTGTTAGGTTTAATTGTAGATAATTGTAGGTAGTTTATTTATTTATTGATAGTGTAGTGTTAGGTTTAATTGTAGATAATTGTAGGTAGTTTATTTAATTAATTTAATGATAGTATAGTGTTAGGTTTAATTGTAACTTAGGTTAGGATTTATTTTACAGGTAATTTTGTAATTATTTTAACTAGGTAACTATTAAATAGTTCTTAACTATTTAATAGCTATTGTACCTGGTTAAAATAAATACAAAGTTGCCTGTAAAATAAATATTAATCCTAAAATAGCTACAATATAATTATAATTTATATTGTAGCTATATTAGGGTTTATTTTACAGGTAAGAATTTAGCTTTAAATAGGAATAATTTATTTAATAAGAGTTAATTTATTTCGTTAGATACAAATTATATTTAATTTAGGGGGGTGTTAGTGTTAGGGTTAGACTTAGCTTTAGGGGTTAATACATTTATTATAGTAGCGGTGTGGTCCGGTCGGCAGATTAGGGGTTAATAATTGTAGGTAGGTGGAGGCAACATTGGGGGCGGCAGATTAGGGGTTAATAAATATAATATAGGGGTTGGCTGTGTTAGGGGCAGCAGATTAGGGGTACATAGGTATAATGTAGGTTGCGGCGGTGTACGGAGCGGCAGATTAGGGGTTAAAAAAAATATGCAGGTGTCAGCGATAGCGGGGGCGGCAGATTAGGGGTTAATAAATATTATGTAGGTGTCGGCGGTATTAGGGGCAGCAGATTAGGGGTACATAGGGATAATGTAGGTTGCGGCGGTGTGCGGTCGGCAGATTAGGGGTTAAAAAAATTTAATAGAGTGGCGGCGATGTGGGGGGCCTCGGTTTAGGGGTACATAGGTAGTTTATGGGTGTTAGTGTACTTTATAGCACAGTAGTTAAGAGCTTTATGAACCGGCGTTAGCCCAGAAAGCTCTTAACTCCTGTTTTTTTTCTGCGGCTGGAGTTTTGTCGTTAGATTTCTAACGCTCACTTCAGACACGACTCTAAATACCGGCGTTAGAAAGATCCCATTGAAAAGATAGGATACGCAATTGGCGTAGGGGGATCTGCGGTATGGAAAAGTCGCGGCTGCAAAGTGAGCGCTAGACCCTTTCCTGACTGACTCCAAATACCAGCGGTAGCCCAAAACCAGCGTTAGGAGCCTCTAACGCTGGTTTTGACGGCTAACGCCAAACTCTAAATCTAGCCGTTCGGCTCAGGGCAGTTACTGCATTTAGTGACTTCTGCCAGACTTACTAAAATACAGCTCTGTTCAGTTGTGGCCATTTTTAACTTTCTATAATGACGTTTTGCTTAAACTCTTTCTCAGCTTCAGTCCCCGTGTCCTCTAAAAGGGTCAATTTTAGGATTTCCCCACCTGAAGCTACAAGTCAGTAACAAATATTACAGACAGTAAACACCTTGAGATTTTTATATAAAAGGTTTAGTTATGCTTAATGACTTTGCAATATTTTATTTGCCCCCTTTTCATGTAATTTAGCTTTGAATATTGAGCACTCTCTAATTCCCAGAACTTAAACTGCACCTGCTGACTTCTCAAGGCTAACCATGCTACATACATGTCCCTAATTGGCTTTAACTGTTAACAACTACAAAACAATGCACTTTATAACAATGTCAGCGACCCTGTTGTCTGAGGACTAAAGCCCAGAATGACTCCTCCATATAAGGGAAATGATGGGTTGGGTTTAACTGCAGTAAAAAGGATGTACATGTCTGCTATGTTATTCTATAGCAGCACAACAGAAATGTTTTGTCATTACAAGTGGCGCGCTATTTAGCGCTAACTCGACTTGGGCAAGAAGACGAACTTTGAATATCCCCACTGCATTAACATATTCTCCCATAGACTTCAATGGAGCTAAAACATATTCTCATGTGCGTTTACCCAACATGAAATATTAATATGTCACACTCCAATGTTCGTTATATATATATGTATAAGCATATGTTCTGCAATATATATTTATATATATATATATATATATACACACACACATGATTACATATAGGTATAGATATATACAGATATATATGGGAATATCTATTTATAAATACGTAAAACATTCTGCTATGTGAAGAACATTGGAATGTGAAATATTTACAGTAAATACATAAACACTATTATATATGAATATTGCATACAAAAACTTTTACTGGTTTTCAGCTACTTAACTGCAAAGGGCTCCAATGCATTTGAATATATGTGTTTATATGTGTACATTTGTATTTATGTGTGTATATGTCTATAAATACATATATACATATAAATACATATGTACACACATAAATACATATATACACATATAAATACATATGTACACACATATATTCACATATAAATACATATGTACACACATATATACAAATATATATACATATGTACTCACATAAATACATATATACACATATAAATACATATGTACACACATAAATACATATATACACATATAAATACATATGTACACACATATACACATAAATACATATATATTCACATATAAATACATATGTAAACACATATATACACATATAAATACATATGTACACACATATATACAAATATATATACATATGTACTCACATAAATACATATGTACACACATAAATACATATATACACATATAAATACATATGTACACACATATATACACATATAAATACATATGTACACACATATATACAAATATATATATACATATGTACTCACATAAATACATATATACACATATAAATACATATGTACACACATAAATACATATATACACATATAAATACATATGTACACACATATACACATAAATACATATATACACATATAAATACATATGTAAACACATATATACACATATAAATACATATGTACACACATAAATACATATATACACATATAAATACATATGTAAACACATATATACACATATAAATACATATGTACACACATATATACAAATATATATACATATGTACTCACATAAATACATATATACACATATAAATACATATGTAGACGCATAAATACATATATACATATGCACACACATATATATATATATACATATATACACAAATAAATACAAATGCACACCCATATATACACAAATAAATACATAAACACATATGTACACACATATATAAACATAAATATATATATATATATATACATATAAATGCATATATACACACATATATACACATAAATACATATATACACATATAAATACAGAAATATGTATGTACCTACATATATATATATATATATATATACACATAAATACATATTTACACACATATATACACATAAATACATATATACACATATAAATACATAAATACATATGTACACACATATATACACATAAATACATATAAATACATATGTACACACATACATATATATATATATATATATATATATATACCCACAGGTAGCCCTCAGTTTACGCCGGGGTTAGGTTCCAGGAGGAATGGTTGTAAATCGAAACTGTTGTAAATTGAAACTCAGTTTATAATGTAAGTCAATGGGAAGTGAGGGAGTTAGGCTCCAGGCCCCTCTCAAAATTGACATAAGTAACCTATAATACATTACTTTTAAAGCTTTGAAATGAAGACTTTAAATGCTAAACAGTATTATAAACCTAATAATATAGATTGTATCATCATTAAACTAAGTTTAATGAACAAAAACATTTGCTAACAGCACCTAATTAAATAATTACACAACAGACTGCATCATCATCAAACTAAGTTTAATGAACAAAAACGTTTTTTTTACTTGCATTTTTTTGCAAACAGTTCTCTGCATTGTTAGCATGTTAGATAATATTGGGTCTGCACCTATTCTATGCATTTCAATCTGCAGTGATTAATAGGCAGTTAGGCACCCTCACCTCAAGCTGCTGGACAGGAAGATAATAGGGAAGTGGCTGCTCGATAGCTAATGTCTGCTCTGTGTACACAGATCAATTTCAGACTGCTAAGTTGCATACATTTGCTGCAAAACAAGCGGACAGCTCCACCTACTGGCTATTTTAATTAGTGCACATGACTGAAAAAAAGGTTGTTATTCTGAAACGGCGCAAATTGAACCGGCGTAAACCGAGGGCCACCTGTATATGTATACATACAAATGCATCTTTAGGCATGTATATGTATGTATCTCTATGTTAAATTCCTTTTCCTGCCTTTTATTTTTCTAACACCTAAGACCTCATATCATATCTAAGATTTTTACTGTCCCTTTAAGCTTCTGAACTGTCCAAGGTGGGAAACCTGCCCTGTAAACGGTACATGGGAAATGGATTGTAGAAACATAGCTCTGCGTTTTGGTTGTAAAGTCTTCATCCGCATAAATACATATATACACATATAAATACATATATACACATATAAATACATAAATACATATGTACACACATAAATACATATATACACATATAAATACATATGTACACACATATATACACATAAATACACATATAAATACATATATACACAAATAAATACATAAATACATATGTACATACATATATACAGGTGAAACTCGAAAAATTAGAATATCGTGCAAAAGTTCATTTATTTCACTAATGCAACTTAAAAGGTGAAACTAATATATGAGATAGACTCATTACATGCAAAGCAAGATAGTTCAAGCCGTGATTTGTCATAATTGTGATGATTATGGCTTACAGCTCATAAAAACCCCAAATCTACAATTTTTTGAAAATTAGAATATGGTGAAAAGGTGCAATATTCTAGGCTCAAAGTGTCCAACTCTAATCAGCTAATTAAGCCATAACACCTGCAAAGGGTTCCTGAGCCTTTAAATTGTCTCTCAGTCTGGTTCAGTAGGAATCACAATCATGGGAAAGACTGCTGACCTGACAGTTGTGCAGAAAACCATCATTGACACCCTCCATAAGGAGGGAAAGCCTCAAAAGGTAACTGCAAACGAAGTTGGATGTTCCCAAAGTGCTGTATCAAAGCACATTAATAGAAAGTTATGTGGAAGGGAAAAGTGTGGAAGAAAAAGGTGCACAAGCAGCAGGGATGACAGCAGCCTGGAGAGGATTGTCAGGAAAAGGCCATTCAAAAGTGTTGGTGACTTTCACAAGGAGTGGACTGAGGCTGGAGTCAGTGCATCAAGAGCCACCACACACAGACAGATCCTGGACATGGGCTTCAAATGTCGTATTCCTCTTGTCAAGCCACACCTGAACAACAAACGTCAGAAGCGTCTAACCTGGGCTAAAGAAAAACTGACCTGGTCTGTTGCTCAGTGGTCCAAAGTCCTCTTTTCTGATGAGAACAAATTTTGCATCTCATTTGAAAACCAAGGACCCAGAGTATGGAGGAAGAATGAAGAGGCACACACTGCAAGATGCTTGAAGTCCAGTGTGAAGTTTCCACAGTCTGTGTTGATTTGGGGAGCCATGTCATCTGCTGGTGTTGGTCCACTGTGCTTCATTAAATCCAGGGTCAACGCAGCCGTCTACCATGAGATTTTGGAGCACTTCATGCTTCCTTCCGCAGACGAGCTCTATGGGGATGCTGACTTAATTTTCCAGCAGGACTTGGCACCTGCCCACACTGCCAAAAGCACCAAAACCTGGTTCAATGACCGTGGGATTACTGTGCTTTATTGGCCAGCAAACTCGCCTGACCTTAACCCCATAGAGAATCTATGGGGCATTGCCAAGAGAAAGATGAGAGACATGAGACCGAACAATGCAGAAGAGCTGAAGGCTGCTATTGAAGATCCTGGTCTTCCATAACACCTCAGCAGTGCCACAGGCTGATAGCTACCATGCCACGCCGCATTGAGGCAGTATTTGCTGCAAAAGGGGCCCAAACCAAGTACTGAGTACATACAGTATGCATGCTTATACTTTTCAAAGGTCCGATATTGTTCTATGTACAATCCTTGTTTCATTGATTACATGTAATATTCTAATTTTCTGAGATTGTGGATTTGGGGTTTTCATGAGCTGTAAGCCATAATCATGACAATTATGACAAATCACGGCTTGAACTATCTTGCTTTGCATGTAATGAGTCTATCTCATATATTAGTTTCACCTTTTAATTTGCATTAGTGAAATAAATAAACTTTTGCACGATATTCTAATTTTTCGAGTTTCACCTGTACACATAAAATAAAAATATAAATACATATATACACAAATAAATACATATGCAAATATATAAGAACCAGTAGGTGGCGCTATAGGGCAATAGTTGTAAATGTACCTATTACTTTATGTTATTTCATTCAGTAATTATTTCAAAAAATCTGTTTTTACACATAAGAAAATATTTATTCATTATATTCATAAATTCATAAATTATTTAAAAGACATGTCACAATGAAATAAGCATAAAATCAATTAGATGTGATCTCAATTTTTTAAAACCATATAAAATATAGACACGGGTGTCAGAATGATATTCTGTGCAAATTAATAATATGTACAAGAATATAACAAATGCAATTTAGAAACAATTAATATTTGTTTAAGAAAAAGAAAAACATAATTTATGCTTACCTGATAAATTTATTTCTCTTGTAGTGTATCCAGTCCACGGATCATCCATTACTTATGGGATATTCTCCTTCCCAACAGGAAGTTGCAAGAGGATCACCCACAGCCGAGCTGCTATATAGCTCCTCCCCTTACTGCCATATCCAGTCATTCGACCGAAACAAACCGAGAAAGGAGAAACCATAGGGTGCAGTGGTGACAGTAGTTTAATTAAAATTTAGACCTGCCTTAAAAGGACAGGGCGGGCCGTGGACTGGATACACTACAAGAGAAATAAATTTATCAGGTAAGCATAAATTATGTTTTCTCTTGTTAAGTGTATCCAGTCCACGGATCATCCATTACTTATGGGATACCAATACCAAAGCTAAAGTACACGGATGATGGGAGGGACAAGGCAGGAACTGAAGCGGAAGGAACCACTGCCTGTAGAACCTTTCTCCCAAAAACAGCCTCCGAAGAAGCAAAATTATCAAATTTGTAAAATTTTGAAAAGGTATGAAGCGAAGACTAAGTCGCAGCCTTGCAAATCTATTCAACAGAGGCCTCATTTTTAAAGGCCCAGGTGGAAGCCACAGCTCTAGTAGAATGAGCTGTAATTCTTTCAGGGGGCTGCTGTCCAGCAGTCTCATAGGCTAAACGGATTATACTCCGAAGCCAAAAAGAAAGAGAGGTTACCGAGGCCTTTTGACCTCTCCTCTGTCCAGAGTAAACAACAAACAGGTTAGATGTTTGACGAAAATCTTTAGTAGCTTGTAAGTAAAACTTCAAGGCACGGACTACATCTAGATTATGCAAAAGACGTTCCTTCTTTGAAGAAGGATTAGGACATAATGATGGAACAACAATCTCTTGATTGATATTTTTGTTAGAAACCACCTTGGGTAAAAAACCCAGGCTTTGTACGCAGAACTACTTTATCTGAATGAAAGATCAGATAAGGAGAATCACAATGTAAGGCAGATAACTCAGAGACTCTTTGAGCCGAGGAAATAGCCATCAGAAACAGAACTTTCCATGATAGAAGTTTGATATCAATAGAATGAAGGGGTTCAAACGGAACCACTTGAAGAACTTTAAGAACCAAGTTTAAGCTCCATGGAGGAGCAACAGGTTTAAACACAGGCTTAATTCTAACTAAAGCCTGATCAAATGCCTGAACGTCTGGAACTTCTGCCAGACGCTTGTGTAAAAGAATAGACAGAGCAGAAATCTGTCCCTTTAAAGAACTAGCTGATAATCCTTTGTCCAAACCCTCTTGGAGGAAGGACAATATCCTAGGAATCCTAACCCTACTCCATGAGTAATTCTTGAATTCGCACCAATGAAGATATTTACGCCATATCTTGTGGTAGATTTTCCTAGTGACAGGCTTTCGTGCCTGTATTAAGGTATCAATGACTGACTCGGAGAAGCCACGCTTTGATAGGATCAAGCGTTCAATCTCCATGCAGTCAGTCTCAGAGAAATCAGATTTGGATGATTGAAAGGACCTTGTATTAGAAGGTCTTGTCTCAGAGGCAGAGTCCATGGTGGAAAGGATGACATGTCCACTAGGTCTGCATACCAGGTCCTGCGTGGCCATGCAGGCGCTATCAGAATCACCGATGCTCTCTCCTGTCTGATTTTGGCAATCAGTCGAGGGAGCAGAGGAAACGGTGGAAACACATAAGCCAGGTTGAAGAACCAAGGAGCTGCTAGAGCATCTATCAGCGTCGCTTCTGGGACCCTGGACCTGGATCCGTAACAAGGAAGCTTGGCGTTCTGGCGAGACGCCATGAGATCCAGTTCTGGTTTGCCCCAACGATGGACCAGTTGAGCAAACACCTCCGGATGGAGCTCCCACTCCCCCGGATGAAAAGTCTGACGACTTAGAAAATCCGCCTCCCAGTTCTCTACGCCCGGGATATGGATCGCTGATAGGTGGCAAGAGTGAGTCTCTGCCCAGCGAATTATCTTGGAGACTTCTGACATCGCTAGGGAACTCCTGGTTCCCCCTTGATGGTTGATGTAAGCCACAGTCGTGATATTGTCCGACTGAAATCTGATGAACCTCAGTGTTGCTAACTGAGGCCAAGCTAGAAGAGCATTGAATATTGCTCTTAACTCCAGAATATTTATTGGGAGGAGTCTCTCCTCCTGAGTCCATGAACCCTGCGCCTTCAGGGAGTTCCAGACTGCACCCCAACCTAGAAGGCTGGCATCTGTTGTTACAACCGTCCAATCTGGTCTGCGAAAGGTCATACCCTTGGACAGGTGGACCCGAGATAACCACCAGAGAAGAGAGTCTCTGGTTTCCTGATCCAGATTTAGTAGAGGGGACAAATCTGTGTAATCCCCATTCCACTGACTGAGCATGCATAATTGCAGCGGTCTGAGATGCAGGCGCGCAAATGGCACTATGTCCATTGCCGCTACCATTAAGCCAATTACCTCCATGCACTGAGCCACCGCAGGACGCGGAGTGGAGTGAAGAACACGGCAAGCATTTAGAAGTTTTGATAACCTGGACTCCGTCAGGTAAATTTTCATTTCTACAGAATCTATAAGAGTCCCTAGGAAGGAAACCCTTGTGAGAGGAGATAGAGAACTCTTTTCTTCGTTCACCTTCCACCCATGTGACCTCAGAAATGCCAGAACTATCTCTGTATGAGACTTGGCCATTTGAAAGCTTGACGCCTGTATCAGGATGTCGTCTAGATACGGAGCCACCGCTATTCCTCGCGGCCTTAGAACCGCCAGAAGTGAGCCCAGAACCTTTGTAAAAATTCTTGGGGCTGTAGCCAACCCGAAGGGAAGAGCTACAAATTGGTAATGCCTGTCTAGAAAGCCAAACCTCAGGAACCGATGATGATTCTTGTGAATCGGAACGTGAAGGTAGGCATCCTTTAAGTCCACTGTGGTCATGTACTGACCCTCTTGGATCATGGGTAAGATGGTTCGAATAGTTTCCATCTTGAATGATGGAACTCTGAGGAATTTGTTTAAGATCTTTAGATCCAAAATTGGTCTGAAGGTTCCCTCTTTTTTGGGAACCACAAACAGATTTGAATAGAAACCCTGTCCTTGTTCCATCCGCGGAACTGGATGGATCACTCCCATTACTAGGAGGTCTTGCACGCAGCGTAGGAATGCCTCTTTCTTTATCTGGTTTGCAGATAATCTTGAAAGGTGAAATCTCCCTTGTGGAGGAGAAGCTTTGAAGTCCAGAAGATATCCCTGAGATATGATCTCCAATGCCCAGGGATCCTGAAGATCTCTTGCCCAGGCCTGGGCGAAGAGAGAAAGTCTGCCCCCCACTAGATCCGTTGCCGGATAGGGGGCCGTTGTTTCATGCTGTCTTGGAGGCAGCAGCAGGCTTTCTGGCGCTTACCCTTGTACCAGGACTGGTTAGATTTCCAGGCCTGCTTAGATTGAGCAAAAGTTCCTTCTTGTTTTGAAGCAGAGGAAGTTGATGCTGTACCTGCCTTGAAATTTTGAAAGGCACGAAAATTAGACTGTTTGGCCCTTGATTTGGGCCCTGTCCTGAGGAAAGGGTATGACCCTTACCTCCAGTAATGTCAGCAATAATTTCTTTCAAACCAGGCCCGAATAAGGTCTGCCCCTTGAAAGGAATGTTAAGTAATTTAGACTTTGAAGTCACGTCAGCTGACCAGGATTTAAGCCATAGCGCCCTACGTGCCTGGATGGCGAATCCGGAATTCTTAGCCGTTAGTTTAGTCAAATGAACAATGGCATCAGAAACAAATGAGTTAGCTAGCTTAAGTGTTCTAAGCTTGTCAATGATTTCAGTCAATGGAGCTGTATGGATGGCCTCTTCCAGGGCCTCAAACCAGAATGCCGCCGCAGCAGTGACAGGCGTAATGCATGCAAGGGGCTGTAAAATGAAACCTTGTTGAATAAACATTTTCTTAAGGTAACCCTCTAATTTTTTATCCATTGGATCTGAAAAAGCACAACTGTCCTCAACCGGGATAGTGGTACGCTTTGCTAAAGTAGAAACTGCTCCCTCCACCTTAGGGACCGTCTGCCATAAGTCCCGTGTAGTGGCGTCTATGGGAAACATTTTTCTAAATATAGGAGGGGGGGGAAATGGCACACCGGGTCTATCCCACTCCTTACTAATAATTTCTGTAAACCTTTTAGGTATTGGAAAAACATCAGTACACACCGGCACTGCATAGTATTTATTAGGGATGCACCGATACCGATACTAGTATTGGTATCGGTACCGATACCAAGTATTTGCATGAGTACTTGTACTCGTGCAAATGTACCGATACTTAAAAACCGATACCTCCACTTCCTACCCATATGCTATCTTGTGGCGTTTTTTCAAACTGCTTGTTGCCATTTCATTTTAAACTGGAGTGGAGACTAAACTAAAAATTGTTTACTACTGTTCTGACAATACAAATTGCTGTTGTTTGTATTATTGTAGTAGAGATCACTGTACCTCGTTCAGACAAACCCCTGAAGTACTGGGCAGTTAATAAACAGATTTCCAGGTCTGGCTAAAATGTCCCAAAAATATCTTTCTGCCCCATGCAGTAGTGTGGAAAGTGAAAGACTGTTCAGCTTAGAGTCGAACCTCCATACACATGTCAGATTGATGTTATATAACAGCCCTACATCCCAATTGCATCACCCCTTTAAATGTAATATTTTATTGTAATATTTTTTATTTATAAACATGTTTAGTGAACTTTTTATTATTTCATAATGTCTTTTGAATTACAGCCCTTTATAATTATAAAGAAGGAATCTTAAATAATTAGTCTGTATTGTGCTTGGTAAACTGTCACATGACATTATAAAAAAGTATCGGTAATTGGTATCGGCGAGTATTTGAAAACAAGTATCGGTACTTGTACTCAGTCATACAAAAATGGTATCGGTGCAACCCTAGTATTTATCCAGTCTACACAATTTCTCTGGCACTGCAATTGTGTCACAGTCATTCAGAGCAGCTAACACCTCCCCAAGCAATACACGGAGGTTCTCAAGCTTAAATTTAAAATTAGAAATCTCTGAATCAGGTTTCCCCGAGTCAGAGATGTCACCCACAGACTGAAGCTCTCCGTCCTCAGGTTCTGCATATTGTGACGCAGTATCAGACATGGCTCTTACAGCAACTACGCGCTCTGTATCTCGTCTAACCCCAGAGCTATCGCGCTTGCCTCTTAATTCAGGCAATCTGGCTAATACCGCTGACAGGGTATTATCCATGATCGCAGCCATGTCCTGCAAAGTAATCGCTATGGACGTCCCTGATGTACTTGGCGCCATATTAGCGTGCGTCCCTTGAGCGGGAGGCAAAGGGTCCGACACGTGGGGAGAGTTAGTCTGCATAACTTCCCCCCTCGACAGAACCCTCTGGTGACAATTCTTTTATAGATAAAGACTGATCTTTACTGTTTAAGGTGAAATCAATACATTTAGTACACATTCTCCTATGGGGCTCCACCATGGCTTTTAAACATAATGAACAAGTAGTTTCCTCTGTGTCAGACATGTTTATACAGACTAGCAATGAGACTAGCAAGCTTGGAAAACACTTTAAAGCAAGTTAACAAGCAATATGAAAAAACGTTACTGTGCCTTTAAGAAAAACAAATTTTGTCAAAATTTGAAATAACAGTGAAAAAGGCAGTTACACTAACTAAATTTTTACAGTGTATATAACAAGTTAGCAGAGCATTGCACCCACTTGCAAATGGATGATTAACCCCTTAATACCAAAAACAGAATAACAATGAAAAAAACGTTTTTAAAACTAGTCACAACAACTGCCACAGGTCTACTGTGGTTGTTACCCTCCTCAAATACGACTTTTGAAGCCTTTTGAGCCCTTCAGAGATGTCCTATATCATGCAGAGGGAAGCTGAGTGTCTCTGTCTGTAATTTTAGCTGGTCAGAAAAAGTGCTAAAATAGGCCCCTCCACTCATATTACAACAGTGCAAAGCCTCAGGAAACTGTTTCTAGGCAAAAATCAAGCCAGCCATGTGGAAAAAAACTAGGCCCCAATAAGTTTTATCACCAAGCATATATAAAAACGATTAAACATGCCAGCAAACGTTTTATATTGCACTTTTATAAGAGTATATATCTCTGGTAATAAGCCTGATACCAGTCGCTATTAAATCACTGTATTTAGGCTTAACTTACATTAATCCGGTATCAGCAGCATTTTCTAGCAAATTCCATCCCTAGAAATATGTTAACTGCACATACCTTATTGCAGGAAAACCTGCACGCCATTCCCCCTCTGAAGTTACCTCACTCCTCAGAATATGTGAGAACGGCAGTTGATCTTAGTTACTTCTGCTAAGATCATAGAAAACGCAGGCAGATTCTTCTTCTAAATGCTGCCTGAGAGAAAATAGTACACTCCGGTACCATTTAAAAATAATAAACTTTTGATTGAAGAAAGAAAACTAACTATAATACACCACTCTCCTCTTACTACCTCCATCTTTGTTGAGAGTTGCAAGAGAATGACTGGATATGACATGTGAGTGGAGGAGCTATATAGCAGCTCTGCTGTGGGTGATCCTCTTGCAACTTCCTGTTGGGAAGGAGAATATCCCATAAGTAATGGATGATCTGTGGACTGGATACACTTAACAAGAGAAATGAATGTTAATTAGTCCTTCATCAAAGGGTCTAGTATTAGATCAAGATGGGTACAGTTGATTAACTGATTCACCAGATCCGGTAATAAGTCTTTAGTGTTTTGTCATAGACTTTGTCTTTAATAAGTGGAAGTAGCAATATGTTAGTTGTAAATAGTATCTATTTTAGCTTGTATCACATAGAAGGGTTATTTAGTTGCAGAAATTAGTTTCCCATGCACTTTCCTTAGGTCTTATACAGATGCTCCACAACGGCCTAGCCCCTCAAAAGTAATGTTCCTAGGACTCCGTTTCGCTTGGGATGCTTTTAGTGGATGGCTGGTAATAACGGTGTCGCTCAGGTATTCTTTTGGAAATGTAATAATACTTGCGGTTCTGCAGCATTATATGATCCTTGTAAGCTCCACAACGCTAACCTCTCAGGATATTTGTTCCTACGGTTCCGTCCTGCTTGTATATCCTTTTGTGAGTCTTTTTAGTAGATGTAAAATAGAAATAGTAATGTTCCTATTTTCTGCGTTCTTTTCCGGTCTTTTTCAAATACCGGTGATGTGTGCACACAAACAGTTCCAGTGAAGTCCTGGTCAGGTGATCTATGCGTTTCGGCAGGATACCTTTGTCAAGATACCTGACGGAATTCCAATCCTCCTTTTAAGTGCTTGCCAAATTAACCCTTTTTTTCCAGTTACTTTGTTATCAATATTGCTTTCCACTTCTTTTTATGATATATCCCTTCTTTAGTCAGTTTTATGCTTTTATGTATACTTGATAGGTTATAATCAATTTGTAATTTGATTCAAAAAAGAAAAAAAAGTTTGTATAAATACATAGGTAAAGCAGTACATTGATTTTTCTATTGTTATTAATTAAGTGTGTTAATTTGTTTTATACGGTTTTTATGATACTTATACCATTTGGTTTATCATAATAAATAACAAGTTAAATTTCACCTTAGTTTTGATTTTGTTATCTATCTTGTGCATGTATTCAGATCTGCAAACATAGAAAATGCAGCTTTTGTTATTATTATATAGTGTAATTGTTTTCTGAGCAAACTCAATTAGAGGTTCTAATATTTTATAACATTGGTGGAGATTTATAGTGATTCATTTTGTTTAAATTATAATTATAATATTTGATTCAGATCGAGTTCTGAGTTTAGGCCATATGGATACATTTTTTTGAAGCTATAAATAAGTTCTGCTTCTGCTTTTAGTAGTTTTTGTTCAATATTTCCTCCCCTGGGGTTATTATACATTTTCTTTATACCCCAATATGTTAATGCTTTTGTATCTTTGTAATGATGCTCTTTAAAATGTTTGTAGAGGGCTGTATTGTCATTGCCATGTTCTATGCATAACAAGGGTTCTCTGATTCTGGTTCTTAGTAATCTGCTGGTAAATCAAGACTAAGGTGAAATGTAACTTGTTATTTATTATGATAAACCAAATGGTATAAGTATCATAAAAACCGTATAAAACAAATTAACACAATTAATTAATAACAATACAAAAATCAATGTACTGCTTTACCTATGTATTTATACAAACTGGTGTTTTTTTTCCTTTTTGAGTCAAATTACAAATTGATTATAACCTATCAAGAATACATACAAGCATAAAACTGACTAAAGAAGGGATATATCATAAAAAGAAGTGGAAAGCAATATTGATAACAAAGTAACTGGAAAAAAAGGGTTAATTTGGCAAGCACTTAAAAGGAGGATTGGAATTCCGTCAGGTATCTTGACAAAGGCATCGTGCCGAAACGCATAGATCACCTGACCAGGACTTCACTGGAACTGTTTGTGTGCACACATCACCGGTATTTGAACAAGACCGGAAAAGAACGCTGAAAATAGGAACATTACTATTTCTATTTTACATCTACTAAAAGACACACAAAAGGATATACAAGCAGGACGGAACCGTAGGAACAAATATCCTGAGAGGTTAGCGTTGTGGAGCTTACAAGGATCATATAATGCTGCAGAACCGCAAGTATTATTACATTTACAAAAGAATACCTGAGCGACACCGTTACCAGCCATCCACTAAAAGCATCCCAAGCGAAACGGAGTCCTAGGGACATTACTTTTGAAGGGCTAGGCCGTTGTGGAGCATCTGTATAAGACCTAAGGAAAGTGCATGGGAAACTAATATCTGCAACTAAATAACCCTTCTACCTTCTATGTGATACAAGCTAAAATAGATACTATTTACAACTAACATATTGCTACTTCCACTTATTAAAGACAAAGTCTATGACAAAACACTAAAGACTTATTACCGGATCTGGTGAATCAGTTAATCAACTGTACCCATCTTGATCTAATACTAGACCCTTTGATGAAGGACAAATTAACATTCATTTTCTTTTTCTTAAACAAATATTAATTGTTTCTAAATTGCATTTGTTATATTCTTGTACATATTATTAATTTGCACAGTGCACGGTGCACGGTGTCTATATTTTATATGGTTTTAAAAAATTGAGATCACATCTAATTGATTTTATGCTTATTTCATTGTGACATGTCTTTTAAATAATTTATGAATTTATGAATATAATGAATAAATATTTTCTTATTTGTTAAAACAAATTTTTTGAAATAATTACTGAATGAAATAACATAAATTAATAGGTACATTTAGAACCATTGCCCTATAGCGCCACTTACTGGTTCATATATTTTTTATTTTATCACACTGTCTTTTGAGGAGTTTTAGTGTCATTTTTGGTGCAGCAGCTATCCTAATAAGTTTTTGTTGACTATCACACTTGTTTTTCATTAAATACATATGTACACACATATATACACATAAATACATATTGTGAAGGATCCCCGGCTACCCCGGCAGGGTAGCTCCACCAAACGGGTCCTTCCGCTGTCTGGAACAAAGTGCTATGTAGCCCAGGAAAGTGATTCTAGCAGGAGCCCACCTAAATGACTAGACAGACTAGCATTCAGGTTAAAAAAAGAACTGCTTTATTGCACAGAAAACACAGCTTTTATACATTTCCAACAAATGGGGGTAGTTACTACACAAATAGAAACAAATATTATACAATGAGACAAACATCAGACAATGGTTAGTTAAACAAGATTCTAATCACATCCTGACTTACAAAAGGACAATGGATGACTCACACAATAATAGAAAGACACTTCACACCTAGACTAGATAACAACAGGGGTGAGGTTATAGGGGGTAGGGGTTTAACCCTTGCAGCCTGGTATCCGTGACACATATATACACATATAAATACATAAATACATATGTACACACATATATACACATAAATACATATATACACACATTTAAATACATAAATATATATATACACACAAAAACATCTTTAGACATGTATATGTATGTATCTATGTTAAATTCCTTTCCTGCCTTTTTTTTCTAACACCTAAGACCTCATATCATATCTAAGGTTTTTACTGTCCCTTTAAGCTTCTGAACTGTCCAGGGTGGGAAACCTGCCCTGTAAAGGGTACATGGGAAATGGATTGTAGAAACATAGCTTTGCGTTTTGGTTGTAAAGTCTTCATCCGCAGGACCCTGGAGAGACATAGCTGTCTATTAACAGGGATTATAATAAATTAGCAGTGGTGCAAATAAAGGGGCGCTTACAGATGTACTGCAATATACATCCCGTGAAAAATAATTGTAACAAAACTGCTGGTTTCATTTCTTCTTAAAGGGATATGAAAACCAAAGCATTTCTTTAGTGATTCAGACAGAACACACCATTTAAATAAAAGTTTACTATTCACTTCTATTGTTTAATATGGTTCATTCCCGTGTTATTGTTTGTTTAAGAGATGACTAGGTAGGCGTCATGAGCACTACAGGACAGGAAATAGTGCTCCCATCTAGTGATCTTGTACAACTGCTGCCATATAGTCACATGCACGCTCCTGCGCTTACGTCTCTGCTTTTCAACAAACAATAGCTAGAGAATAAAGAAAATGTGAGATATATATATATATGACATTACATTTGTTTAGAGCAGGAGGTGGGAGATGGCTGACAAACAGGAAGAAACACCAGAGTATTTGCTACCATGCATTGTGTTATGTGTGGTTATGATGACTTTGCATCATTAGATGGTGATCAGATATGAGACCCAGCAGCTTTATTATATTCATTTCTGAATGATGAAAAATAAACAATTATTCAACATCTCTAATTTTATAACCACTGCAGAGATCAATGTTAGAACAGTGAATCTGACTCTTGCACTAAATGACTGATTTAACCCTTCTGTCTCCGTCTCTTCAATGGTTATAGCAATAACAAACCCAGTCTATTCTGTGATTTTATGCCAATAGATCACTGTTTTCAAGCACTATTTACTTTAAAATCTATGGTAAAGATTTAAAGGGACAAGAAACCCCAAAATGTTCTTTCATGATTTAGATAAAATATACAATTTTAAACAACTTTCCAATTTATTTCTATTATCAAATTTGCTTTTTTCTCTTGTTATCCTTTACTGAAGAAACAGCATTGCACTACTAGCAGCTAGATGAACACATCTAGTTAGCCAATCACAAGAGACAAATGTGTGCAGGCATCATTCAGCAGCAACTCCCACTAGTGTAGGATATGTGCATATTCTTTTTTTAACAAGGGATACCACGAGAACAAAGCCCATTTGATAATAGAAAGTGTCTTAAAATGACCTGCTCTGTCTGAATCATGCAAGTGTCATTTTGACTTTCCCTTTAAGCTTCACTCTTCAGGCCTAAGAATAAGTGGGCTGTGTAAGTAATTGTACAGGGTCTCACTAATAAGCTGTGGGGTGATGTGTGGCCGTCGTGTAAGTAATTGTACAGGGTCTCACTAATATTATTTTTTGTATTTCTTTAGGTAAGAACATTCTTGCATGTGAACAAAAGCGAGCAACCACAACTGAATGCGTGCTACAGCCTGACAGTGCCACGCCCTTCTAAAAAAGCTCTTGCCGTTGATCGTTTCTCTCTGCCAACCAAGTCTGCAATAGGCACCCCTTCCGGCGTGCAACCCAAAATCAAATCTTGCTCACTTTTCAACAGTTTAAAAAGAAAGGAGAAAACCCAGAGACGTACAGTCCAGGGGATTATGGGATTGTACCCAAATGATGATCCTGCTAAAAAAGTTAGTAAATACCATACCCACACCTGGCCTCCCCGACAACACAGGAAAGTATCACATAGGGAGCTAAGCCCTGAACTTAGTAAGTTACAACATTATGTTAAAAACCCGCTGGAAAGTGACATTAATGATGAATGTGTGACCTCTGGACCAGTTTTACAGAAAGCTGACATTAACAAGAGCTTCCATTTTGGATCACCAATGCTTACCTCCGGCTGTAGGCATGTGGCCTTGGGTTCCGTCTTTAGTGTTGAGCTAGCTAAAGATGCAATTAGCACCCAACAAACATTTAAAGTACCAACTAAAGAAAGTGATTCAAATGGGAGCTCAGGAGAAGATTTAACCTCAGTTAGGGTATTTGATTCCCTGAAGACAAATGTGGCGCATGAGACTGAAAGCACAAAGCCATGTACAGGTGGTAACCAAACTACTAAACAAGACCTGAATACACAGGGAGGTAAAGCCTGGCCTGAAGAACTGACTAGTAGTCCTGGTTACTGCAGACAGAATCTGCATGGCTATGGAAATCCAAATTCTCAACAGCAGGAGAGACCCACAGAACACATGGTCAGTTTAGGGATCAATAGATCGTCACCCTTAACTTTGTCTAATGAACCTCTGGAGCCAAATGGGTACCATGCAAAGATGTTAATAAACAAACACAGAAGCAACAATGTGTCCAATTCATTTGCAACAAACAGTAAATCACCCAGTAGATATCACAGTGAGGATGTTATCTACTCTACATCAAATGTCTGTGAGGCAGAAGAACTAGTTCAATATGCTGAATTTTCTTTTACTAAAGAGGAGGGTAATGAGAGTTTGGTAGACACTTTCCATAATTCATATTTGGAGCCCATTAATACAAGTACTGAAACAATCAGGCACAATTACAACAGTCCTGGATCTTACAGTACCCAAAGGAACCCTGCAGTAACAATAGGAACATCCTCACTACCTGAGGTTCTTCACCCAGACCATGAGTTCCTTGAGCAAGATGATGAGGAGCTTGAGGGCATCTGGAACAATGCTAAGATGGGCGTTGAGAATTGTACCACTCAAGACTCTTACATCACACTGCACAAGACTGGGGACAGTAGGAACATGGCAAAACCTGCAGATATATGGACAATAAAGAAGCCACCAATAGTTACAGTGTCCAAACCAAATATGTTGGTGGCCACTTTTACATTGCCCAACTCTGCACTTTTATCTGTGGACACTGAAAAGCAAAGAGGCATTAAAGTAACTGAAGAGCAGCACATATATGGTCATGGGGATGGAGCTTCACATCAGAAGGTGTCCCAGACATGCAGAGGTTCAACACCTGATCCACGTCCTGCAGACCCCTGCAAAGAGGAGGAGACCAAGAGGAAGAAGCAAACAAGCGCATTGAATGTGAGCTATTCATTATGAGTAGGGGATCCCCTTGTGCACCTCCTGACTTTTACACAGTTACATACAGAACAGATTCCTAAAGCTTTTTGTATCACAAGATATCAGTAGCATAAAACACATAACAGTAGTTCTGATTTTTCTGTAGGTTTATAGACAACGTTTTGTAATTAGTGAACACACAATTAGTGTATTTTGCAGATGATATCTGATCATCATCTCTTGATGTTTATTTACAGCTCTTCCATAAATTAGACTTCCAACTGATGGAGGGACCACTAGAGAAGAAACACATCTTACAACAGGGGGGGAAGAAGGTAAGTGCAAAAGGCAGATGGTGGGGGGTAGGTCAATACAGAACAGTATATAGGAATGATAGCTATTAGCCGGCAAGGTCAGTGTGGATTCTTAATGGAAATAAACACAACATAAATCCTTAGAGGACAGAGACAGTTATAAGAATTGTGAAAAACGTGGGTGTTGGGTGGAGGGTGCAGATAAAAGCCTCGTACAGGATATAGAAGCTCAGAGTCATCTACAAAGAGGAAACTGATACAAGAAGGTGGTGTAGATTTGTGGTTAGTGACTGTAAATGAGCAAGTTGAGTGAACTCTCAGAGGAATACTAGAGATACGGAGCCTGACAGGTAGGTTGCTGAGGATTAGATCATGTGTTGGCATTGGGTGAGGCAGGTGGTAGGATCTAAACTGTGCCTTTAGGAAATAGGGGCAGTATGTACAGGAGGTTAACTATACCTGCTCTCTTATCTACTCACCAGGCTTCATGCCGCACCTGGAGCATGTGCCATGTCGTGCTGGTGAGACGGACCCTGTGCTTCTACAATGATCGCAAGCATCCTACAAAGGTAAGTACTGCGGGCAGGGCAACTATATGACATTTATAGACTACCTGTGCAGATAAAGCAGAGCTAGTTGATGGTGTGCTAAGCCGACGGTGAGCTAATACAGGGCTCAACATTTACACTAGCCATTGGCGAGTAAAAATGAACTGTGGCGAGTAGTGAAAGATAGAGAGTGAATGTTAATATTAACTCACTATCCAAGGCTGGGCGTGTAGGTGCAGCTGTGAAATGCTGCTGTAAAGATGAAGCATTGCCATGACAGAGAAGGGGTGTACTACAGGGATTAATATGAAGAGGGGTGTAACACTATACTACAGGGATTATATGAGGAGGGGTGTAACACTATACAACAGGGATTGTATGAGGAGGGGTGCAACACTATACTACAGGAAATATATGAGTAGGGGTGTAACACTATACTAAAGGATTGTATGAGGAGGGGTGTAACACTATACTACAGGGATTGTATGAGGAGGGGTGTAACACTATACTACAGGGATTATATGAGGAGGGGTGTAACACTATACTACAGGGATTATATGAGGAGGGGTGTAACACTATACTACAGGGATTGTATGAGGAGGGGTGTAACAATATACTACAGGGATTGTATGAGGAGGGGTGTAACACTATACTACAGGAAATATATGAGGAGGGGTGTAACACTATACTACAGGGATTGTATGAGGAGGGGTGTAACACTATACTACAGGGATTTATATGAGGAGGGGTGTAACACTATACTACAGGAATTATATGAGGAGGGGTGTAACACTATACTACAGGGATTTATATGATTAGGGGTGTAACACTATACTACAGGGTGTGTATGAGGAGGGATGTAACACTATACTGCAGGAATTATATGAGGAGGGGTGTAACACTATACTGCAGGAATTATATGAGGAGGGGTGTAACACTATACTACAGGAATGATATGAGGAGGGGTGTAACACTATACTACAGGGATTATATGAGGAGGGGTGTAACACTATACTACAAGGATTGTATGAGGATGGGTGTAACACTATACTACAGAGATTGTATGAGGAGGGGTGTAACACTATACTACAGGGTTGTATGAGGAGAGGTGTAACTCTATACTACAGGGATTGTATGAGGAGAGGTGTAACACTATACTACAGGGTTGTATGAGGAGAGGTGTAACACTATACTACAGGGTTGTATAAGGAGAGGTGTAACACTATACTACAGGGATTGTATGAGGAGGGGTGTAACACTATACTACAGGGTTGTATGAGGAGAGGTGTAACACTATACTACAGGGATTGTATGAGGAGGGTTGTAACACTATACTACAGGGAATTGTATGAGGAGAGGTGTAACACTAAACTACAGGGATTGTATGAGGAGGGGTGTAACACTATACTACAGGGATTGTATGAGGAGGGGTGTAACACTATACTACAGGATTGTATGAGGAGGGGTGTAACACTATACTATAGGGATTATATGAGGAGGGGTGTAACACTATACTACAGGGATTGTATGAGGGGTGTAACACTATACAACAGGTAGTGTATGAGGAGGGGTGCAACACTTTACTACAGGGATTGTATGAGGAGGGGTATAAAACTACTACAGAGATTATCTGAGGAGGGATGTAACACTATACTACAGGGGTGTATGAGGAGAGGTGTAACACTATACTACAGGGATTGTATGAGAAGGGGTGTAACACTATACTACAGGATTGTATGAGGAGGGGTGTAACACTATACTAAGGGGATGTATGAGGAGAGGTGTAACACTATACTACAGGGGGATGTAACACTATACTACAGGGGGTTATGATGAGGGGTGTAGCACTATACTACAGGGGGTGTATGAGGATGGGTGTAACACTATACTACAGGGATTGTATGAGGAGGGATGTAACACTATACTACAGGGATTGTATGAGGAGGGGTGTAGCACTATACTACAGGGATTGTATGAGGAGGGGTGTAACACTATACTACAGGGATTGTATGAGGAGGGGTGTAACACTATACTACAGGGATTGTATCAGGAGGGTGTAACACTATACTACAGGGGGTGTATCAGGAAGGGTGTAACACTGTGCTACAGGGATTGTATGAGGGGGTCATAATATACTACAGGTGTGCTCTAGCATGGTAAGCATAATATACTACAGGTGTGCTCTAGCAGGGTAAGTACAGGGGGGACTACAGGGGGCTCTAGCGGGGCAGGTGTAATATACTACAGGGGGCTCTTGTGGGGCAGGTGTAATATACTACAGGGGGCACTAGCAGGGCAGGTGTAATATACTACAGGTGTGCTCTAGCAGGGTGAAAATAATATACTACAGGGGGGCTCTAGCAGGGCAGGTGTAATAGACTATAGGGGGGCTCTAGCGGGGCAGGTGTAATAGACTACAGGGGGCTCTAGCAGGGCAGGTGTAATAGACTATAGGGGGGCTCTAGCAGAGCAGGTGTAATATACTACAGGGGGGCTCTAGTGGGGCAGGTGTAATAGACTACAGGGGGGCTCTAGCGGGGCAGGTGTAATATACTACAGGGGGCTCTAGTGGGGCAGGTGTAATATACTACAGGGGACTCTAGCGGGGCAGGTGTAATATACTACAGGGGGGCTCTAGTGGGGCAGGTGTAATATACTACAGGGGGGCTCTAGCGGGGCAGGTGTAATAGACTATAGGGGGCTCTAGTGGGGCAGGTGTAATAGACTACAGGGGGCTCTAGCGGGGCAGGTGTAATAGACTACAGGGGGGCTCTAGCGGGGCAGGTGTAATATACTACAGGGGGCTCTTGTGGGGCAGGTGTAATATACTACAGGGGGCACTAGCAGGGCAGGTGTAATATACTACAGGGGGGCTCTAGCGGGGCAGGTGTAATAGACTACAGGGGGCCTCTAGCGGGGCAGGTGTAATAGACTATAGGGGGGCTCTAGCAGAGCAGGTGTAATATACTACAGGGGGGCTCTAGTGGGGCAGGTGTAATAGACTACAGGGGGGCTCTAGCGGGGCAGGTGTAATATACTACAGGGGGGCTCTAGTGGGGCAGGTGTAATATACTACAGGGGACTCTAGCGGGGCAGGTGTAATATACTACAGGGGGGCTCTAGTGGGGCAGGTGTAATAGACTACAGGGGGGCTCTAGCGGGGCAGGTGTAATATACTACAGGGGGGCTCTAGCAGGGTAAGTATAATATACTACAGGTGTGCTCTAGCGGGGTGAAAATAATATACTACAGGGGGGCTCTAGCAGGGCAGGTGTAATAGACTATAGGGGGGCTCTAGCGGGGCAGGTGTAATAGACTACAGGGGGCTCTAGCAGGGCAGGTGTAATAGACTATAGGGGGGCTCTAGTGGGGCAGGTGTAATAGACTACAGGTGGGCTCTAGCGGGCAGGTGTAATATACTACAGGGGGGCTCTAGTGGGGCAGGTGTAATATACTACAGGGGGGCTCTAGTGGGGCAGGTGTAATATACTACAGGGGACTCTAGCGGGGCAGGTGTAATATACTACAGGGGGGCTCTAGTGGGGCAGGTGTAATATACTACAGGGGGGCTCTAGCAGGGCATATGTAATAGACTACAGGGGGCTTTAGCGGGGCAGGTGTAATATACTATAGGGGGCACTAGCGGGGCAGGTGTAATAGACTACAGGGGGGCTCTAGCGGGGCAGGTGTAATATACTACAGGGGGCTCTAGTGGGGCAGGTGTAATAGACTACAGGGGGGCTCTAGCGGGGCAGGTGTAATAGACTACAGGGGGGGCTCTAGCGGGGCAGGTGTAATATACTACAGGGGGCTCTAGTGGGGCAGGTGTAATATACTACAGGGGACTCTAGCGGGGCAGGTGTAATATACTACAGGGGGGCTCTAGTGGGGCAGGTGTAATATACTACAGGGGGCTCTAGCGGGGCAGGTGTAATAGACTATAGGGGGGCTCTAGTGGGGCAGGTGTAATAGACTACAGGGGGCTCTAGCGGGGCAGGTGTAATAGACTACAGGGGGGCTCTAGCGGGGCAGGTGTAATATACTACAGGGGGCTCTTGTGGGGCAGGTGTAATATACTACAGGGGGCACTAGCAGGGAAGGTGTAATATACTACAGGGGGGCTCTAGCGGGGCAGGTGTAATAGACTACAGGGGGGCTCTAGCGGGGCAGGTGTAATAGACTATAGGGGGGCTCTAGCAGAGCAGGTGTAATATACTACAGGGGGGGCTCTAGTGGGGCAGGTGTAATAGACTACAGGGGGGCTCTAGCGGGGCAGGTGTAATATACTACAGGGGGGCTCTAGTGGGGCAGGTGTAATATACTACAGGGGACTCTAGCGGGGCAGGTGTAATATACTACAGGGGGGGCTCTAGTGGGGCAGGTGTAATAGACTACAGGGGGGCTCTAGTGGGGCAGGTGTAATAGACTACAGGGGGGCTCTAGCGGGGCAGGTATAATATACTACAGGGGGGCTCTAGCAGGGCAGGTGTAATAGACTACAGGGGGGCTCTAGTGGGGCAGGTGTAATATACTACAGGGGGCTCTAGTGGGGCAGGTGTAATAGACTACAGGGGGGCTCTAGCGGGGCAGGTATAATATACTACAGGTGGGCTCTAGCGGGGCAGGTGTAATAGACTACAGGGGGGCTCTAGCAGGGCAGGTGTAATATACTACAGGGGGCTCTAGCGGGGCAGGTGTAATATACTACAGGGGGCTCTAGCGGGGCAGGTGTAATATACTACAGGGGGGCTCTAGCGGGGCAGGTGTAATAGACTACAGGGGGGCTCTAGCAGGGCATATGTAATAGACTACAGGGGGCTTTAGCGGGGCAGGTGTAATATACTATAGGGGGCACTAGCGGGGCAGGTGTAATATACTACAGGGGGGCTCTAGCGGGGCAGGTGTAATATACTACAGGGGGCTCTAGCGGGGCAGGTGTAATAGACTATAGGGGGGCACTAGCGGGGCAGGTGTAATATACTACAGGGGGGCTCTAGCGGGGCAGGTGTAATATACTACAGGGGGCTCTAGCGGGCAGGTGTAATAGACTACAGGGGGCTCTAGTGGGGCAGGTATAATAGACTATAGGGGGGCACTAGCGGGGCAGGTGTAATATAGTACAGGAGGGCTCTAGCGGGGCAGGTGTAATATACTACAGGGGGCTCTAGTGGAGCAGGTGTAATAGACAACAGGGGGCTCTAGCGGGGCAGGTGTAAAAGACTACAGGGGGGCTCTAGCGGGCCAGGTTTAATATACTACAGGGGGCTCTAGCAGGGCAGGTGTAATATACTACAGGGGATTCTAGTGGGGCAGGTGTAATATACTACAGGGGGCTCTAGCGGGGCAGGTGTAAAAGACAACAGGGGGGCTCTAGCGGGGCAGGTGTAATAGACTACAGGGGGCTCTAGCGGGGCAGGTGTAAAAGACTACAGGGGGGCTCTAGCGGGGCAGGTGTAATAGACTACAGGGGGGCTCTAGCAGGGCAGGTGTAATATACTACAGGGGATTCTAGTGGGGCAGGTGTAATATACTACAGGGGGGCTCTAGTGGGGCAGGTGTAATAGACTACAAGGGGGCTCTAGCGAGGCAGGTGTAATAGACTACAGGGGGGCTCTAGCGGGGAGGTGTAATATTCTACAGGGGGGCTCTAGCGGGGCAGGTGTAATAGACTACAGGGGGGCTCTAGCGGGGCAGGTGTAATATACTACAGGGGGGCTCTAGCAGGGCAGGTGTAATATACTACAGGGGGCTCTAGTGGGGCAGGTGTAATAGACTACAGGGGGGCTCTAGAGGGGCAGGTGTAATATACTACAGGGGGGCTCTAGCGGGGCAGGTGTAATAGACTACAGGGGGGCTCTAGCGGGGCAGGTGTAATATACTACAGGGGGCTCTAGCGGGAAAGGTGTAATATACTACAGGGGGGCTCTAGCGGGGCAGGTGTAATATACTACAGGCGGCTCTAGCGGGGCAGGTGTAATATACTACAGGGGGGCTCTAGCGGGGCAGGTGTAATATACTACAGGGGGGCTCTAGTGGGGCAGGTGTAATATACTATAGGGGGGCACTAGCGGGGCAAGTGTAATATACTACAGGGGGGCTCTAGCGGGGCAGGTGTAATATACTACAGGGGGGCTCTAGCGGGGCAGGTGTAATATACTACAGGGGGGCTCTAGCGGGGCAGGTGTAATATACTACAGGGGGGCTTTAGCGGGGCAGGTGTTATATACTACAGGGGGGCTCTAGTGGGGCAGGTGTAATATACTACAGGGGGGCTCTAGCGGGGCAGGTGTTATATACTACAGGGGGGCTCTAGTGGGGCAGGTGTAATAGACTACAGGGGGGCTCTAGCGGGGCAGGTGTAATAGACTACAGGGGGGCTCTAGTGGGGCAGGTGTAATAGACTACAGGGGGGCTCTAGCGGGGCAGGTGTAATAGACTACATGTAGAATACTATGATATATTTATACCCATGTGTCCCCACTCCCCAGAGCTCGGCATCAGCCCCTCCCCTGCACCTCACTGGAGCTGTCTGCACCCCAGAGACTGATTACACAAAGAGAGACAACTGCTTCCGCCTGCGGTGAGTGTGACACTGAGACTCTCTCACTAGAGTCACTGTAAGGTCAGGGTAACAAGGTGTCTATGAAATGAAACCTAGTAATTTATTTATTCTGACTCAGTTACCAAAGCTCCTCCCCCTTTTAGTCACGCCTCCTACCTTAGTCACTTCCTCCATAATAAATCATATTCCCTTTGCTATGTTCCTCCATCACCGTCCTTCTGTGCACCAAACCCTTCACTCTGTTGCAGTGACTTTCAGACCTTCTGTCTCCATCACAGCTTTGTTTACTATTAATGGGACTTGAAACCCCAATTTGTGTCTCATGACACAGATAATTTTAAACAACTTGTCCAATTTACTTCTATTATCTAATTTGCTTCATTCTCTTGTTATCCTTTGTTGACAGAAAAGCAATGCACTACTGGGAGCTAGCTGAACAGATTGAGATAACCAATCATGAAGCCTATATGTGCACCCTCCAAATCAGCATCAAGCTCACATGAATGCATTACTGCTCCTGAGCCTACCTACATATTCTTTTCAGCAAAGGATTGAAAGAGAATGAAGCAAATTAGATAATAGAAGTAAAATGGAAAGTTGTTTACAATTGAATGTTTTACCTGAATCATGAAAGAAACATTTTGTGATTCCTGTCCCTTTGAAAGCCTTTCTTCTGACTTAATCTCTTTAGCACTTATCAGGGCTGCCACTAAAAAAATTTGGGGCCCCTGACTTAAAGGGACACTGTACCCAAATTTTTTCTTTTGTGATTCAGATAGAGCATGCAATTTTAAGCAACTTTCTAACTTTCTAACTTTCAAATTTTCTTCATTCTCTTGGTATGTTTATTTGAAAAGCAAGAATTTAAGTTTAGATGCCGGCCCATTTTTTGTGAACAACCTGGGTTGTCCTTGCTGATTGGACAGCACCAATAAACAAATGCTGTCCATGGTTCTGAACCACAAATTTGCTGGCTCCTTAGCTTAGATGCCTTCTTATTCAAATAAAGATATCAAGAGAACGAAGAAAAATTGATAACAGAAGTAAATTAGAAAGTTGCTTAAAATTGCATGCTCTATCCGAATCATGAAAGAAAAAATTTGGGTTCAGTGTCCCTTTAACCATTGATCAGGGCCCCCCCTCCCCCCCTTTGACATGTGCAATTTTTGACCAAGTGACTAAAACGTATATGCACTTTATTCTTAAGTGTCTATTTAAACTTGGAAATGTTGTAAAGGTAGTAACATACAAACACACAGACTCACTCATATACTGAACACACACACTCACACATAAGGATTCACATATAGACACTCTAGCAGACACGCAAAGAAACACACAAACACACTCAGACACCCACACAGACACTCAGCCCTTGTTTACATTGACCTGACAAGTAATGAGGTAAACTACAGTTTTGTAAAAAAAAAAAGGAGATTTAGAAAACAAAATATGGAGTTCTGATTATCTTTTTGTAAAGGAAAATGACAACTAAATGATGACAACAGCATGCAGTGGCTGAAAGGAAGGGCCCTGAACTGCCTAAACAATAATTTATAAGGTTAAATTGTGGATTGGTGACTTCGGGAAAGGTCTCATTAGTCTCAAAGTCTGTAGAAAGATGTGAATAATCAGTAGTAAGGTCAAAATGTCCTAAAAAGGTGCATCTCTCTCTTTTTATTTTTTTTTTTATTTTATTTTTTTTTATACTAAAAAGGAACAGACAATGGACACACACACAAACTCAAACTTGCACATACACCCAAGGAAACATCGACAGAGACAGCCTCAGAAAACACACAAAGACATACACACACACACACAAAGACACCCACAGAAAACACACAAAGACATACACACACAGAGAGACAACCACATAAAACACAGAGACATACATACACACACCCTCACTGAGACATCCACAGAAAACACACAAAGACATACACACACCCTCACAGAGACACCTACAGAAAACACACACCCTCACAGAGACATCCACAGAAAACACAGACATACACACCCATCCTCACAGACATCCACAGAAAATGCACAAAGACATACACACCCACCCTCATAGAGACACAAACAAAAGCACAAAGACATAAACACAGACACCCACAGAAACACTCACAGGAGGAAACATTTATGCACCTTGCATCCCCTAAATCAACAGTGTGTGACATGCATGATAAAAAAATTGCAGAAATTAAGAGATCACTTTTTAAAGAATCATATTTGTAAATGTGCAAACAAAAATAATTCTGTGAATTCAAACTTGCACATTAATGATCTGGGTAGATGGCTAGATGAAGAAAAGTACTTTTAAAAGGTTGACGTATGTTTGTTTGTTTTTTCCCCATTTTCCCCAACCAAGAGCACCACTTCAAATATAGTGTACAAATGTTCCCATCTGTCAGCTGTACTTATGGATTTTGAAAATGCTGTACTCTATATGTCTTGGTGGAACCATAAGCTGTGGTACTCATACCATTAGATCTGGTTAAATGCAGGATTGTTTGTATGTATTTCAAAATTAAGTCAGCTGTAGTGTAAACTGAACAGTTTTAAGTTAACCTGTCTCATTTCAAACACTGAGCAATCTTAGTCTGAGAGTATAACATTTTATGCAGATGTAAAAATCTTAGATAAAATTCCTCCTTGCATCTAGAAAATCCTTGCATAAAGGGGCAGTAAACTGGAATGTTATATATATATATATATATATATATATATATATATATATATATATATATATATATATATATATATAAAATGCATATCTTCCAAAAGGGCACCTACCATCTGTGTATTGAGGAGGAAACATTTCTGCATGGTTTTAAATATAGAATTTCTACAGCATTGTCAAATAATCCTAAATACTGCTAAAAAAATGTGTTTTTATGGACCCCTGGCCCCACGATACAACTACTACCACACTGAAGTTACAATCTGAAATTGCACAAAAAAATAAAAAACATTTGCTAAGTAAGTCCTACCTCCTCTGCAAATGAAAATGATCTGCCATCTGACTCAGGCACACACTGTACAAACAAAGTGCCAAGTCTGTCTCACACTGTGCATAGTGGTTTAATGCACACTCAGAAATCCTCTCAAATGCTAATACTTTACTCCTTGTAATAACATTTCCCATGCTCAATTAGCACTCTGCTGTAGTAACCACTGGTGGCTGCCAAAATTTAAAAAAAAATTTTTTAGTTCTTGCCTCATGGGGCCCCCCTGGTTTATTGGGCCCCTGACAGGAGTCACCCCTGTCACCCCCTGATGGTGGCCCTGGCCCTTATAAGCACATTCTGCCCACTCGCTGTGTATCAAAGCCCCTCCCTCCATTATAATCTCAACTACCATGACCCCTCCCTCTGATTTAGCCCCTCCCACATTCTCTAACTCTTAGCCCCTCCCACTATTTCTCTATCATGCCATTAGAGTACATTAATCCCATTGTTTTCTTTTCATTAGATATTCTTGTCTTAAAGGGAACCCAAACATTTTTTTTGTGATTCTCACAGAGCAGACAATTTAAAAAAAGTTTATAGTTTACTTCTATTATCAGAAGTGCTTAGTTCCCATAGTATTCTCTGTTGAAGAGCTACTTAGGTAGGTGTCTGGAGCATCACAGGGCAATAAACAGTGCTGCCATCTATTGCTCTTGAAAATGGATAACATTCGTGCAGAACTGCTGCCATATAGTCACGTGCACGCTCCTGAACATACGTCCCTTCTTTTCAACAAAAGATACCAAGAGAATGAAGTTACACGTTGCTCTTCATCTGCTGCACCTCTCTGCTATTCCCTTCACTGGCTTCCTCTTGCCTCCAGGATTAAACACACAATTCTGACTCTGACACACAAAGCCCTCAACTGCACTGCTCCCCCCTATATCTCAGACCTTGTCTCCAGATACTCTCCCTCCCATCCCCTTGGCTCTGCTCATGACCTCCTACTCTCCCTCCCGTCCCCTTCGCTCTGCTCATGACCTCCTACTCTCCCTCCCGTCCCCTTACCACTGCTCATGACCTCCGACTCTCCCTTCTGTCCACTTCGCTGTGCTCATGACCTCCTACTCTCCCTCCCGTCCCCTTCACTCTGCTCATGACCTCCTACTCTCCCTCCTGTCCCCTTCGCTCTGCTCATGACCTCCTACTCTCCTCCTCTCTTGTCACCTCATCACACTTCTCCAGACTGGTTACCACCTTGTGGAACTCTCTGCCTCGCTCCACAAGACTCTCCCCTAGTTTTAACAGATTCAAGCGCTCCCTAAAGACTCTACTGTTCAGGGATGCATACAACCTACACTAACCCCTTAGAATGTAAGCCTATGAGCCCAGCTGTTTGTAGATCACCTTCATAAGAGCCAACTACAACAGTGCAACTCTCAGCAGGGCCCTCTACCCATTTGATCCCTATAAATGTTATCTTGTATACTGCCTATGTTTATAGCGCTGCAGAATCTGTTGGTGCTCTACAAATACCTGATAATAATAATAATAATTAAGTAAATTTGATAATAAATTAGAAATATGTTTTAAATTGCAAGCAGAATCCAACACAGTAACCGCGGCTCCAAGCTCTTTCCAGCTCCATATACACAGAAGTGCTAAAACTCCAAAACGAGATTCCCCTTAGATCTGAAGTGCGGATCAAGCCGCACACCACATTATTGAGCACAAAGAGTAAATGCAAAATATAAAAGCACAAGTTTTATTGAAAAAAGGTTAAAAAAAAGAGATAGACATGGCATAGCGTCTAAGCAAAAGAATGACGCATTTCGCGACCTTTGTGGAGCTTATTCATAGACACTATGAAGTGGCATATCATGTCAGCCACTAACTGACTCTTGTATCTCACAAGATCTGAATTGTTGCACACAAGGGATTGTTATGTTTTCAGCCCTGTGTGTAGTGGGACAAAAAAACACTTTCCTGATGCTCATTCACTAGATTTCTTCATTAGCCATTCTCACTATATAACCATATTTCTTTCCCAATCACTTATGTCTCCTGTCTTCTGGCCCCTCAGGTTATATGATGGCTCTGAGTACCTGCTCCGCGCCCCCTCGCCTGCCCTGCTGCAGGAATGGGTATCTAAAGTTCAGCACAACGCAGGTGAGAGGCTTTGCTAACGGTTTGGGTTAGGTATGCTGCTAGTGTGAGTTCATGGACATTTTAAATACGCTGATTATACTGGTCAGTTTACCTAATTATCCAACTGAATAGTGGCCTGATGAATTATTTGTTTAGCTATTGGTCAGTTTAATTGACTGTCTGGTTGTGTAATGGTCGAATTATTGGTCCAGTTGCTAAGCTTGGCTAGGGGAAACTCATTAATGGTTAGTGGGCTGAACATGATATGTTTCATTTTTAGGGCTTGAGGACAGGGACCTGCTTGGTGACACAGCACTAGGAGGCGACATCACCACATCCCCCTCCAGGTGAGATAATGTTTAATATTTTAATATTTGCCCAAAGTGCTCAAAAACAAACAGCACATGGAGATCTACATGTTTAGGAATTATCTTGTCCTCCTCAAGAGTGGACTTCTCTGACATCACATTATTCTTGTACTCTCACAAGCATTTCTCCAGCCCTGCCCTAGAGGTGCCAGGCTTTACCAATCTCACACCTCACAAGCATTTCTCCAGCCATAGAGGAGCCAGGCTTTACCCATCTCACACCTCACAAGCATTTCTCCAGCAATAGAGGAGCCAGGTTTTACCTATCTCACACCTCATAAGCATTTATCCAGCCCCAGAGGAGCCAGGCTTTGCCCATCTCACACCTCATAAGCATTTCTCCAGCCCTAGAGGTGCCAGGCTTTACCCATCTCACACCTCATAAGCATTTCTTCAGCCCTGCCCTAGAGGAGCCAGGCTTTACCCATCTCACACCTCATAAGCATTTTCCCAGCCCTAGAGGAGCCAGGCTTTACCCATCTCACACCTCACAAGCATTTCTCCAGCCCTAGAGGAGCCAGGCTCTACCCATCTCACACCTCACAAGCATTTCTCCAGCCCTAGAGGAGCCAGGCTCTACCCATCTCACACCTCACAAGCATTTCTCCAGCCCTAGAGGAGCCAGACTCTATTCATCTCACACCTCCCAAGCATTTCTTCAACCCTAGAGGAGCCAGGCTTTACCCATCTCACACCTCACAAGCATTTCTCCAGCCCTAGAGGAGCCAGGCTCTACCCATCTCACACCTCACAAGCATTTCTCCAGCCTTAGAGGAGCCAGGCTCTACCCATCTCACACCTCACAAGCATTTCTCCAGCCCTAGAGGAGTCAGGCTCTACCCATCTCGCACATCACAATAATTTTTTCAAAACTAGAGAAGCCAGGCTCTATTCATCTCACACCTCACAAGCATTTCTCCAACCATAGAGGAGCCAGGCTCTACCCATCTCACACCTTACAAGAATTTCTCCAGCCCTAGAGGAGCCAAGCTCTACCCATCTCACACCTCACAAGCATTTCTACAGCCCTAGAGGAGCCAGGCTCTATCCATCTCGCATAGCACAAGAATTTCTCCAACCGTAGAGGAGCCAGGCTCTACCCATCTCACAAGAATTTTTCCAAACCTAGAGGAACCAGGCTCTATTCATCTTACAAGCATTTCACCAGGCGTAGAGTTGCCAGGCTCTACCCATATCTCTTATTGTAAATAAGCTACAAACTATTCTTTCCTATTTCAGAAGTCTTCTCAGCTACCGAATACCAGACCTGTGCCAGCCTATCCCAGTGTTTGACAGAGAGAAGCTGGAGAAAGCCCACAGGGAACACTTGGAGCCAACAAACCAGAGAGTGGGCATACAGCAAGGTGGGTATGATTCTTCACCTAAAATTTGGAGTAAATTGGCTCAGTTTACAGTCAGTAGATTGTACAGCTACTGCCACTTGCAGGGGAAGTGTGTGTGTATATGTTTGTGTATGTGTGTTTCTATGCATATGTGAGTGTGTGTATATATATATATATATATATATATATATATATATATATATATGTGTGTGTGTGTGTGTGTTTCTATATATATATGTGTGTGTGTGTTTGTATATATGTGTGTGTATGTGAGTGTATGCATGTATCTGTCTATATGTGAGTGTATATATGTGTTTGTATATACAGTATGTGTGTGTGTTTGTATTTGTATGTGTGTGTGTGTGTGATTTTATGCATGTATCTGTGTATGTGAGTGTATATATGTGTGTGTTTGCTTGTATATATGTGTGTATGCTTGTGTCTATCTATATGTGAATGTATATACAGTGTGTGTGTATAGTGTGAGTGCATACCTGTGTGTGTGAGCACGCGCATGTGTGTGTATATGTGTTTGTGCCTGTGTATGCATGTGTGTATATCTGTGTATAAGAGTGCATACCTGTGTGTGTGTGTGTATAGTGTGAGTGTATACCTGTGTGTGTGAGCATGCGCGTGTGTGTGTATATGTTTGTGCCTGTGCATGTATGTGTGTATATCTGTGTATAAGAGTGCATACCTGTGTGTGTGTGTGTGTATGCGTATGTGTGTGTATATATATATATATATATATATATATATATATATATATATATATATATATGTGTGTTTGTGCCTGTGTATATCTGTGTGTGTGAGTGAATACCTGCGTGTCTGTGTGTTTGTGCCTGCGTATGTATGTGGGTATATCTGTGAATGTGAGTGCATACCTGTGTATGTGTGTTTGTGCCTGTGTATGTATGTGTGTATATCTGTGTATGTGAGTGCATACCTGTGTGTGTTTGTGCCTGTGTATGTGTGTGTATATATGTGTATGTGAGTGCATACCTGTGTGTGTGTGTGTGTGTGTTTGGGTCTGTGTATGTATGTGTGTATATATGTTTATGTGAGTGCATACCTGTGTGTGTGTGTGTGCCTGTGTATGTATGTGTGTATATCTGTGTATGTGAGTGCATACCTGTGTGTGTGTGTGTGTGTGTGCCTGTGTGTGTGTGTATGTATGTGTGTATATCTGTGTATGTGAGTGCATTCCTGTGTGTGTGTATTTATATGTGTTTGTGCCTGTGTATGTATGTATGTATATCTGTGTATGTGAGTGCATACCTGTGTGTGTGTTTGTGCCTGTGTATGTGTGTGTGTATATCTTTGTATGTGAGTGCATACCTGTGTGTGTGTGTTTGTGCCTGTGTATGTATGTGTGCATATCTGTGTATGTGAGTGCATACCTGTGTGTGTGTGTGTGTGTGTGTGTGTGTATGTGTTTGTGCCTGTGTATGTATGTGTGTATATCTGTGTATGTGAGTGCATACCTGTGTGTGTTTGTGCCTGTGTATGTGTGTGTATATATGTGTATGTGAGTGCATATCTGTGTGTGTGTGTGTGTATATATATATATGTGTTTGTGCCTGTGTATGTATGTGTGTATATCTGTGTATTTGAGTGCATGCCTGTGTGTGTGTATATCTGTGTATGTGAGTGTATACCTGTATGTGTGTGTATATGTGTTTGTGCCTGTGTATGTATGTGTGTATATATGTGTATGTCAGAGCATACCTGTGTGTGTGTGTGTGTATATGTGTTTGTGCCTGTGTATGTATGTGTGTATATCTGTGTATGTGAGTGCATACCTGTGTGTGTGTGTGTGTGTATGTGTTTGTACCTGTGTATGTATGTGTGTATATTTGTGTATGTGAGTGCATACCTGTGTGTGTGTGTGTGTATATGTATGTGTTTGTGCCTGTGTATGTATGTGTGTATATCTGTGTATGTGAGTGCATACCTGTGTGTGTGTATGTATGCGTATGTGTATATATATATATATATATATATATATATATATATATGTGTGTGTGTGTGTGTGTGTTTGTGCCTGTGTATATCTGTGTGTGTGAGTGAATACCTGTGTGTCTGTGTGTTTGTGCCTGCGTATGTATGTGGGTATATCCTGGCATACCTGTGTGTGTGTGTGTATGTGTTTGTGCCTGTGTATCTGTGTATCTGGGTGCATACCTGTGTGTGTGTGTGTGTGTGTGTATATATGTGTTTGTGCCTGTGTATGTATGTGTGTATATCTGTGTATGTGAGTGCATACCTGTGTGTGTGTGTGTGTGTGTGTGTATATATGTGTTTGTGCCTGTGTATGTATGTGTGTATATCTGTGTATGTGAGTGCATACCTGTGTGTATGTGTGTATATATGTGTTTGTGCCTGTGTATGTATGTGTGTATATCTGTGTAGGTGAGTGCATACCTGTGTGTGTGTGTGTATATGTATGTGTTTGTGCCTGTGTATGTATGTGTGCATATCTGTGTATGTGAGTGCATACCTGTGTGTGTGTGTATATGTGTTTGTGCCTGTGTATGTATGTGTGTATATCTGTGTATGTGAGTGCATACCTGTGTGTGTGTATATGTATGTGTTTGTGCCTGTGTATGTATGTGTGTATATCTGTGTATGTGAGTGCATACCTGTGTGTGTGTGTATATGTATGTGTTTGTGCCTGTGTATGTATGTGTGCATATCTGTGTATGTGAGTGCATACCTGTGTGTGTGTGTGTGTGTGTATATGTATGTGTTTGTGCCTGTGTATGTATGTGTGTATATCTGTGTATGTGAATGCATACCTGTGTGTGTGTGTGTATATGTGTTTGTGCCTGTGTATGTATGTGTGTATATCTGTGTATGTGAGTGCATACCTGTGTGTGTTTGTGCCTGTGTATGTGTGTGTATATATGTGTATGTGAGTGCATACCTGTGTGTGTGTATATATGTGTGTTTGTGCCTGTGTATGTATGTGTGTATATCTGTGTATGTGAGTGCATACCTGTGTGTGTTTGTGCCTGTGTATGTGTGTGTATATATGTGTATGTGAGTGCATATCTGTGTGTGTGTGTGTGT